>NW_007252283.1:29889-62921 GCF_000164805.1 Carlito syrichta | reverse complement strand
GAGAGTCTCGCGCGGCGCCTGGCCCGGGTCCCCCAGGGCAGCGGAGAGTCGTGCCTCGGCCATCTCTTGGTACGTTTCCCGGCCCCCCAACGCTGTTTCGCCGCTGTTGACCGCAGAGGTGGAAGTGCCGTCGACGAGGGCCCGGCCTTTGGGCCTCCGCCTGGCCCTCAGCCGGCGGGCCTTCCGCCGCGGAGCGAGCAGCAGCCCATCCCGGCCGCCTCCGGGGTCTCCATGCGATGCCAGACCGGGACAGCCCAACCCGTCGGGGCTGAGCACAACGGTCTCCAGCGAACCTTTAGGGTCCTGGCCCAGGCCGAAGACCCAAGATCACCCTCTGGCTGGCCGCAGTCCCGAGAATCTGCGGGCGGCAAATGTCTGCCTTGTGCACGGCAACGTCTCACCAGTCTCTGGCAGGAACCACCCGGCCCAGAGCTCACCTCATCAGCCCTCCGTGAACTACGCGGCGCAGGCGAGCCCCCCTGGCAGCGAGCACGTGGCTCACCCACCCGTCGGCCTGCTGCCCTTCCCCCGACATCGTCAGTACCCGTGCTTGCCGGCCCCTTTGTGAAAGCAGACCACCACCCACTCACCCTAATGATCTTCCCCCACCAAGGGGAAGGGTCCAGAGGACTCAGCCGCGAGCAGCCAGCGGCCGTGGCCTTGCTGGACTCTGGTGTGGCCATGTGCTCTTGGAGCGTGGCTGTCGCCATGCTTCTGGCTTTGGCCCCCTCCTCCACCTTGGGGAGGTGACTCTTCCTTCTTCCTTCTCTTTCGCTCTCTAATTTCCTTTTTTTTTTGAGTTGGAGACTCACTCTGTTGCCCAGACTGGAGTGCAGTGGCCGCTCCCGGCCACCGCAGCCTCGCCTGCTGGGCTCCGGCGATCCTTCCGCCTCAGCCTTCTGAGTAGCCGGAATTACAGGCATGCGCCACCACGCCCGGCTGATTTTTTGATTTACAGTAGAGATGAGGTCTCGCTGCCCAGGCGGGTCTCGAACCCTCGGGCTCAGGCAATCCACTCACCTCAGCCTCCCAAAGGCGCGGGATGACAGGCTGAGCCACCAGCCCGCTGGGCCTTTCTTAAATAGGCAAAAGCCAGCCTAATCCACAAGGCCGTTATAATTCAAATTCGAACACCACAAAGCCCACCGGAAGAGGGGCTTGCCCGCCACAATTCAAACAGAGAATTTGAAAGGGGCTTGTGGCACAACACTCACACTGCCAGCGGGGGTTACAGAAGCAGAAAAAGCTGGTTAACTGATCTAACACAGCCACGTGGGGCTTCCGAGTAGGGTGTTCTTCCCAGGGTTTCCAAGAATTACTTAGTTTTAGGGAAGTGGTCATGGCACACAGTTTCAGCATATTTAATATGTGAGGTTATAGTTTCATTACATCTCACATAATTCATCGCAATATATAAGGCTTCACACAGGTTCCACACAGTTCATCGCCTCTTATGCTTTCCAACACTGTCATCATCCAGTGATTTGTGTGTTGCTGTTGGTGGTGGCCCTCCGCCCTCCCCACCTGGAGGGTCTCCTTCACCTCACCCTGTTCAGGGTTCTGTTCCTGGCAATGAGCTCCACGTGAACAGAGGCGCAGGCATGGTCTCAAAGTCATCTTCACATTCCCAGTATTCAGCACATGGCATGGCGGGGCATGTAAATCCAATACGTGTTTCCTGAATAAAGCATTGACTAACCTACTTATTCTCTCTACAGGGCACCACAGTAATTAAAACACATCGCATGCTCTCAAGGAGATGAGGTGGTGGGAGGTGGGGGACAGAGGTAAGAGACACAAAGGCCACGCACATGAATAATTAAGAAACCGTGATCTGGGACAGCGATAAGTGTGTGCGTGCAAACCCCTCTAGAATGTCAGGAAAGCCTGCCTGACCAGCAATCGACAGTCAAGGACGAAGCCGGCTGAAAGTGCTACTCTCCAAAGAGCACAGAGGAGGCTTCCAGGCCAGGGAACGGCTCAGGCCAAGGCCCTGCCCGAGAGTTTGGTGTGTGCAGAGGTCATTTGGCCAGAAGGAATTGCTAATTCCATGCCATTCCTTGCAATGGAAACTTAAAAAATGTGATTTGAAAAGAATGACCCAGCCGGGCTCGGTGGCTCAGCCTGTAATTCCACGCCTTTGGGAGGCTGAGGTGAGTGGATTGCCTGAGCCCGCAGGTTCGAGACCCCCCTGGGCAAATTGGCGAGACCTCATCTCTACAATAAATTTTTTTTTTAAATTAGCCGGGAGTGGTAGCGCGCGCCTGTAGTTCTAGCTACTTGGAAGGCAGAGGCGGAAGTATGGCTGGAGCCCAGCAGGTCAAGGCCGCGGTGGCCGGGAGCGGCCACTGCACTCCAGTCTGGGTGGCAGAGTGAGACTCCGACTTAAAAAAAAAAAAGAAAGAAAGAAAGGAATGACCCAAGAAATGCAGTAACAGAACAATCATCTAATAACAAGCACAGGCCGGGCTCGGTGGCTCAGCCTGTAATCCCGTGCCTTTGGGAGGCTTAGGTGAGTGAATTGCCTGAGCCCGCGGGTTCGAGACCCGCCTGGGCAACTTGGCGAGACCTCATCTCTCCAATAAATCAAAAAATCAGCCGGGCGTGGTAGCGCGTGCCTGTAGTTCCAGCTACTCAGAAGGCTGAGGTGGAAGGATCGCCGGAGCCCGGCAGGTCGAGGCTGCGGTGGCCCGGAGCGGCCACTGCACTCCAGTCTGGGCGACAGAGTGAGACTCCAACTCAAAAAAACCCAAAAAAACTAAAAACAAGCACAAAGTGCCTTTGCCACTCGAAGGCCTGGTGTTCAACACGCCTAGCACCTGATTTTGTAACATTATACAAAGCTGATGGAAGACTGTAGCTATAATGCTAATTTAAATATCAGGATACAACATAGCCTAGATAGGATACATTTAACAAGGCAAGGACTATTGAGAGAGATAAGATATGCTTGTTTCTGGGCGTGGTGGCTCATGTCTGGCATTCCAACACTTGGGAGGTTGAGGTGGGAGGATTGCTTTCACCCAGGAGTTCCAGACCAAACTGGAAAACAAAACGAAACCTCATCTCTACCAAAAAAAAAGCAGCAGCAGCAGAAGAAGAAATAGCCAGGCATAGTGGTGTATATCTGTAGTCCCGGCCACTTGGGAGGCTGCAGCAGAAGGATTGCCTGAGCCCGGAAGGTGGAGGCCGCAGTAGCTGTGAGCATACTACTGCACTCCAGCTTAGGTGACAAAATGAGACTCCAGCTCCAAAAAAAAGGATATTTTTGTTAACATTTCAGGCATTAAAGACAAAGCTAAAGTTTTCTTTGCCAAGGGAGAGAAGACAGGCATAAATTAACATTATAAATCAGCTTTGTTAAAAGTGACAGAAAAAAGCCAGGTGCGATGTTTCACGCCTGTCATCTCAGAACTTTGGGAGGCAGAGGCGAGAGGATTGCCTGGTCCACGGGATCCAGACCAGCCTGGGCAATTTGATGAGCCCTTGTCTCTGCAATAAATAAAAAAATTAGCCAGACATGGTGGTGCGTGCCTGTAGTTCCAGCTACTTGGAAGACTGAGACGGAAGGATCGCCTTAGTCCAGAGGGTCGAGGCTGCGGTGGCTGTGAGTGTGCCACTGCCCTCCAGCCTGGCCGACAGCATGAGACTCTGATTCAAAGAAGAAAAAAGTGACAGAAAATTTGGGGTCTGTGATGTGTTGCCTCTACTTCATAACTGGAATGAATATTCTCAGAAAGTTATCTGTCTTCCCAGAGCCGGTTTCTCCGAGGTAGCTCTTGATAACTACTTTACAACCCACCCCCACCCCAGCTTGTTTGGTCAACAAATTAATCTAATCAGCGTTCATGGCCTTCATGACACAGACCCCATCAGCCTGGCGGTTGTCACGTGACTAACCCACCCATCTGCCTGCGGTCCATCACCCAACACCAGTACCTGTGCCTGCCTGTCCTCCGTGGTGGCGTGGAGCCCACCGCCCAATCGCCTTAACGACCCTCCCCCTCAAAGGGAAAGTTTAAAAAGGGCTCAACTCGAGCAGCCAGCGGCCATTTCCTCGCTGAGGCTTGATCCGGCCGGTGTTCTTTGAGGAGTGGCTGGGCCCTGTTTCTTGGCTTTGGCCTCCTCCCCTACCCTGGGGAGGGGACTCATTGCCTCTCTCCTTCCCTCTCCCTCTCCTTTATGTGCTTTCTAAATAAACGATCTCTTCCAAACTAACTTCTGTGCGATGCTTTGTACGTTTCCCACAGCACTGGGCACCAGATCCCACAACCCCACCCCGGCGGGCCTGGCCGAACATTTTGGAGGCACTGCTAGGATACATGTGTTTAGCCTCACAATACCAAAACAGATAACATGGATATCTTACGCCCAAGTCTCAATAAACTGTAAGTTACGTCTTCATCTCCATTCCGCCCCCTTGACTTCCTCCTGCATTACAGAACCTCAGTTTCAAAACAAAAAACAAAAAAAAACTGTTGTTATAATGAATCGCTTTCAGCTATTCTCAAGGAAAGGCAAGCACCTCTTGCTCTTTTCCCAGGCTTTCTTCTCTTTCCTTGAAAGAGAGAAAAAAAAAAAAAAGGAAAATAAAAAAGGGCGACAAGGAGAGATGGTGAGACTGCTGGGCTGCCCGGTGCCCGTCGTGTGATGCTGATGTCACCGGCGGGGGTGCGCTGATGGGCTGCCTCCGAGCTGTCATGCTGTCTTCACACTTGGAGCAGCCATCAGCTGACAACGAAATCACATCTGAGCACAAGCTGTCTCCACAAGCAGCCAAAGAGGCAGCATTCACGGCAGGAAAAGAAAGGAGCCCGGAGGCTGCTGAGAGAGGACGTCCGACATTCACACCCGGTGTTTCTGGGCCTCGTGCCCACCGCAGAGGAGGGAAGCCAATGGAACCCGCTCTGAGGTCCACACTGCGTGGAAACTGCATGGTCAACAGCAGCAGGAGGTGTCAAGATGCAGAATGAGCCAATAAATAAGAAAACAGAGAAGTAAAAATGAGAAGAGATATCCAGTGTCATGTGGTCACACCGGGGACGGATGGTGTCAGCTGTATTTCAGGCTCTCGGTGACACTGTGAACTATTCCCAAGCAGGATTTTTGTGAGTTGCGGACACTTTGCATGTCTCTTATTCTTTTTAATGTGAGGATTAGGAAGAGAGTCATTTCTGAAAAGTGCAAATGGCTTTTGTTTGTAAACATTTAAAAAATTACAATACTGGCCAGGTGCCGTGGCTCACACCCGTAATCCCAGCACTTCGGAAGGCTGAGGCAAAAGGAATGCCTGAGCCCAGGGGTTCGAGACCAGCCTGGGCAACTTGGCAAGACCTCCTTTCTCCAATAAAGCAAAAAATTAGCTGGGTGTGATAGCAGGCGCCTGTAGTTCCAGCTACTTGGAAGGCTGAGGCGGAAGGATCGCCGGAGCCCAGCAGGTGGAGGCTGCGGTGGCCTTGAGCATGCCACTGCACTCCAGCCTGGGCAAGAGAGTGAGACTCCTACTCCCCTCCATCTCCCCCAAAAATTGCAATACTGACTAAAGAGTACACAAATGGTATCTAAAATTTATAAATCAGTTTTCCTGGACAGTGATTGTTAGCGAATACTTTATACACTCTTTGCAATTACCTCATTGGTGATCTCAGAAATGGATTGTACCAGAAGAAATACACTAGCGCTGACCCAGTGTAGCCCTGTGATCTGAGCTACTTCTCGTAACTGATTTGCCCACTCTCCCACATACTTGCGCGCCCAGCCTGAACTACACATCTTGCCGTCCACTCGGCGCTCAACAAGCAGCTCACTCAGTCCTCCACTGTGTTCACCTCTTTGTCATCACCTCCCTCTTCTGAAAAGACTCCAGGAATTCCAGGTCACATCCTTTTATGATATTCTTAAAGATTGACAGTTGGTGAGATCCATATATGGAGACTACTTAATTCCCAGTTGATAGTATGCAGTTTCCTTCTAATTTAATAAACAAAATAATCGAAACATTGAATGTGAGATACCCGGAGCTTTAGAATTATTCTTGAAATTAAAAGGTTAAGAGATATATATCTAATCCTAACTTGTACCTCACACCTTTAAAATAAAATGAAGAGGAACAAAAAAGTTAACAGATAAGTTTATACTTGTTCAGAGTTCACCCCATTTACATAATAATAATAATAACAACAATAATAATTTGCAGCTAGGTAGTACGTACTTTTTGCCAGAAGACGATTTTATAGATAAGAAGTTGAGTCTCAAAACTTGCCAAATTCCTACAGCTAATTTTTTTCTTTTAATTTTTTTTTTTTTTTTTTTTGAGTTGAAGTCTCACTCTGTTGCCCAGACTGGAGTGCAGTGGCCGCTCCCAGTCACCACAGCCTCGACCTGCTGGGCTCCGGCCATCCTTCTGCCTCAGCCTTCCAAATAGCTGGAACTACAGGTGTGCGCTACCATGCCTGGCTAATTTTTGATTTATTGTAGAGATGAGGTCTCGCCAAGTTGCCCAGGTGGGTCTCGAACCCGCAGGCTCAGGCAATCCACTCACCTCAGCCTCCCAAAGGCGTGGGATTACAGGCTGAGCCACCGAGCCCAGCTTACCTCAGCCTTTCAAGTTGCTAGAACTACAGACACACACCACCATGCCTGGCTACTTTTTGTGATTTATTGTAGAGATGAAATCTTGCCAAGTTGTCCAGGCTGGTCTCAAACCCGTGAGCTCAGGCAATCCTCTCACCTTAGCCTCCCAAAGTGCTGGGATTGCAGGCTTAAGCCACTGAACCCGGTGTTGTGTGTGTGTGTGTGTGTGTGTGTGTGTGTGTGTGTGTGTGTGTGTGTGTGTATGGTTTTTAGAGATGAGGCTTTGCTCTGTCACATAGGATTTGCACAATCGTAGCCCACTGCAGCCTTGAACTCTTTGCACAATCATAGCCCACTGCAGCCTTGAACTCTTTGCACAATCATAGCCCACTGCAGCCTTGAACTCTTGGGCTCAAGCAATTTTGTTGCCTCAGCCTCCTAGTAGCTGGGACAACAGGCATGTGCCACCATGCCCAGCTAATTTTTTTTTATTTCTATTTTTAATTTGTTGGCAGAGATGGGGAGTCTCACTATGTTACCCAGGCTGGTCTTGACTCCTGGCCTCAAACACTCCTCCTGTCTAAGCCTCCCAAAGGGCTGAGATGACAGGCAGGAGCCACCACCCCCGGCCCCCACAGCAAACTAGTAGTAGAGATGCAATTTGAGCCCAGATGGCCAGACCTAGAAGTTGCTCCTGGCCTGTATGCTACACAGTCTTTTGTCTTAAAGCAATTTTTCTACTAATCCCTTTCAAGGTGTTTTCACACCTACGGGGTTTGTTCTTAAACTGAAAGGTCCTTCTGACAAGAGATAGATTAACAAGAGAAAAGCATATACGTTGACTTAATATGTTTTCATGATTAGGAGCCTTTGGTAACGAAGACCCAGCAGATCAGGTAAACCCAGGCATTTCTCGTGCCAGCTTTGGTGAAGCAGAGAGTTGAGAAGATGTAGGGCTGGACGAAAGAGGTTTGATTTGATGACAGATGACTGGAGAGGAGGAACCTCACAAGGTTTGTTTGCTCAGATTCTTCCCTGCGTCCCTGGGTCTTCAGAGATAAGGACGTTCCTTTCTTCTGGGCACAGGTAGTTCTGGAATGAGGGTCTTCTGGCCTGCTTCAGAGTGAGAGGGGGAGAAACTCAGAGTCTGGTAGATTTTATGACTTGCTTCAGAGGAGACGTGTGAGAGTAAAGTGGGAGTGCTCTTCTCGCTTCTGCTGTTTTCTCAAATGCCAAGGCACGGTATTTTGGGGCGGCATGCTCTGAACTCCGTCAACTTTTGTTTTGTTGGAGTCCCACTCCGTCGCCCAGGCTGGAGTGCAGTGGCACATTCACGGCCTCCGCAGCCTCGACCAGCTGGGCTCCGGCGATCCTTCCATCTCAGCCTTCCAAGTAGCTTGAACTACAGGCACACGCCACCACACCCAGCTAATTCTTTGATCTATTGTAATGACAAGGTCTTGCCAAGTTGACCAGGCTGGCCTCAAACCTGTGGGCTCAGGCAATCCTTCCATCTCAGCCTTCCAGGTAGCTGGAACTACAGGCACACATCACTACACCTGGCTGATTTTTTGATTTTTTGCAATGACAAGGTCTTGCCAAGTTGCCCAGGCTGGTCTGGAACCCAGGCGGGCTCAGGCAATCTTCTCGCCTCAGCCTCCCCAGGTGCTGGGATGACAGGCTTGAGCCACTGCACCCGGCCCCCGTCAGCATTTTAAAGTAAATCTATAAAAAACTATTTTTCAAAAATATCCAAAGAAGAGCGGCTCTGTCATGTGTCTGCTAGGCTAGGCCGAACTATTTTTCCTAGAATTCTCTTTCCTTCACGTTTCTGGTGAGGGCGGCCACACAGCAGAGTCTGTGGGAGGGAGCAGAGAACAGAGGTCAGGTGGCAGCCACTTTTGCAGCTCGTGCACTCTGTTTTCTGCCTGCTCCCCTTGCCCCTGGGTCCTCCTTCGGGCTCTTGAGCTCCTGGGACGCAGGGCTCAGCTCTCTCACGAGGAGCACCCACACCCCTGCAGGACCCCTTTGTGGCAGGGCAGTGAGGCCTGACATGGATTCCAGTCTGTCCTCGCCTGAGCTCATGCTCCAGGGACCCAGCACGTCCTGACTCTCCTTGACTCGACATTCATGGGCCCGTCCTCACTGCCTGCCTGATGGACCTGGAGTGCCAGCTTCAGACACAAAGGCCTGAGAGACAGTGAGCCAGTCCCCAAAACTGAATAGAATCAAACCCTTGCGACAATTCCTCATGTTACAAAAATGGATACTTCAACGGGTGGGTTTGTCGATAGACAGATATAGATAGATTCCACAAGGACTTTGCATCTCTGATTGAACCAGAAACACCAGAGTGAATTGACACCCACCATTATTGACTTAAAAACTACACGATCTATTTCTTTTTGAAAATTCAAAATGTCACCTCATTCTTCTGCATTTCTTTGATTCACATGTTTACTCCATCTTTGTGCAAACTCACCCAATCAAACCTCTTTTCGACAAAAATAGGGACGGAAATTAATTTTTTTAATTGTCTGTAGCCATCACGTTCTAAGTATTAAAACATGTCTGGTGAATTTCGTTCTTATTCTTATTATTAATAGTCAGCAAGTGACGACAACCAGAATAAGTGACTGAGGCAAAACTCTCAGATCACTGAGGTTTATTGGGCCCGTTCGAGGGTGCAGCCAGGAAAAACTTGAGCCGCAGAGGCAGCTGTGCTGTTTCTTCCAACAAAATTCTCAGGAGGCTAATATTTGCACATTTTCCTTAAAAAGGGGCAGCAGGTAGTGAGAAGACTGATTACACACTTGCGAGATTTTAGTTAGTACCCAGTAAGTTTACGTTTTGCATGAGGCAAGGTGAACCCTGGAAGAAAACAGAACAGAGGAAGCAGGCATCTCAGGGAGAGGGGAAGGAATCATTGGTCTCATCTCACCCTTGTTCTCTGCCTGGGAAGATGAGCTAGGAGTCCTGGGAAAGTGCTGGCTTCTGCTTAACCCTCGGGGAAGAAAGCCTGTTGGTGAGAGTCAGGGTAGAATGAGGTGTGTCCCATCTCCCACCCTCTCCCGGCCCTGAAAGTAGCTTCCAAGCTTTCTCTGGGGTCCCCTTGGTCCAAAGAAGGTCTGGTCCGTCGATTGAGGTGAGACTTGGCAGGCCCAAATCTGAGAGGCCCAAATCTGATGTTGTCTTTAGGGTGCTTGGCTGTCTGCATCCCAGGACCCGCTCACCCCCTCACTCGCGGCAGAGGACACGCATGTCCTGCAGAGACCAGCCTCGGCCAGGGGCTGCAACGCTCTCGACACATCACTTCTAACTCCAGGTGTATATGGGTGTTTTTGATACCAGCTGGGTGTCCTCTGATGCAATTAAACGCCGACACCATCTGCCTGGAGGAAGCCTTAGATCCACAGGTGAGGTCCCACAGGACTGGCCTCTTCTGGTATCAGCCGCCAGTCCAGGTTGTCACTTCTGACCGACAACTTAGAAAGGGAAGGTTCCCATGATCCTCTCCTAGAAGAGCTCACAGGACGCAAGGAAACAGTTTACTCGGTAGACTACGGTTTATTCTAAAAGGACACAACTCCAGAACAGCCAGGTGGAGGAGACACATAAGGTGAAGCCCGTGGGAAGGAATCCGGGGCATCTATGCCTTCTCCAGGCTGACCGTCCTTCCAGGAACTCCGTGTGCTCCCCAACCTGGAAGCTCTCCGAATCCCATTCTTTCAGGTTTGTATGGGGGCTTCATGACATGCGCATGATTGATTATTATTTTCTAATCTTTTTTTGGGCGGGGAGTCTTTATTTTGTCATCCCAGATGGAGTACAGTGGCATGATCATGGCTCACTGCAGCCTCCAACTCCTGGGTTCAAGTGAGTCTTCTGCCTCAGCTTCCTGAGTCGAAACTTATGGTATGTGCCGCCACATCCAGCTATTTTTTTTTTTTGAGTTGGAGTCTCACTCTGTCGCCCAGACTGGAGTGCAGTGGCCACTCCCGGCCACCACAGCCTCGACCTGCCGGGCTCCGGTGATCCTTCTGCCTCAGCCTTCCAAGGAGCTGGAACTACAGGCGCACACTACCACGCCCGACTCATTTTTTGATTTATTGTAGAGATGAGGTCTCACCAAGTTGCCCAGGCGGGTCTCAAACCCGCGGGCTCAGGCAATTCACTCACCTCAGCCTCCCAAAGGTGCGAGATTACAGGCTGAGCCACCGAGCACAGCTTTTTCTAATTTTTTAATAGAGGCAAGGCCTCACCATGTTTCCCATGCAGGCTGGTCTTGAACACCTGGATTCAAACAATCCTGGTGCGTGGAGTCCCACAATGCTGGGATTACAGGCATGAGCCAGGGCAGCCCGCTGAAATCTCGAACCTTCCAAGCTCCCGATGGCTCCCTTTGCAGTCAGTGTCCTTCCCAAGGGGCCTTGCAAAGTTCATTATCATAAACTCAGATGTGGTTGAAAGGAGTGTGTTAGAAAAACACAAAATGGTCCTTTCACCTTTATCACTCTTACCACTTAGGAAATTCCAGGAGTTCTTGGAGCCCTGTGCCAGGAACAGGGCAAAAGACCAAATATATGCTAATCAGCATAAATCACAGCATCACAAGTTTTCAATCCCTTGTTTCTGGATTTGGCTCTGTGACTTGCTTCAGCTGATAGCGTTGGGCAGAAGAGACAGTGAACGAGTTCTTGAGCGCGGACCTCAACAGACCTGAAGTGTGTCTTCTTTTTCTTTGTGGCATCAGTCCTAGATGAGGCAAAGGAGTGTCCAGGCCAGGCAGCTTGTGGAGGGACAGGACAAAAGGCCCCTGGAACGGAGGTATCCCAGAGAATCTGCCCCAGTCAAGACCAGCTGAGGAGAGCGCTGCCCAGAGGCACAAAAACTAGAATAATAAATAATTAACTTATTCTATTGATAGATATTTAATAATTAACCATGCATTTTTGGAGAAATAAAAATAAAATCCTATGCTGAGCATGGTGGCTCGCGCATGTAATCTCAGCATTTTGGGAGACCGAGACAGGAGGGTTGCTCGAGTCCAGGAGTTCGAGACCAGCTGGGACAACATGTAAGAGCTCATCCCTAAAAAAACAAAATTAAAAAATTGAAAAATGAATGAGACATGGTGGCGTGAACCTGTCGTCTCAGCTACTCAGGAGGCTGAGGTGGTAGGATCGTTTGAGCCCAGGAGGCTGAGGCTGTGGTGAGCTGTGATGGTGCCACTGCACTCTAGCCTGGGTGACAGAGTGAGACCCTGACTCAGAAAAAAAATAATCTTTGCCTGTGGGGAAATTAATGGTCCGGGCATCGCCTCTTTCCCTATATCTAGCTTCTTTCTACCTCTCCCCCAGAAAGCAGCCTCTGGTCAAGACTGGTCTCTGCAGGACACGCATGTTCCCTGCAACAAGTTAGGGGGTGAGCAAGTCTTGGGATGCAGGTAATCAAGCACCCTGAAAATGTAGTCATCACTCTTAATCAACGTGATTGCAAACACTGTGGGTATTTGACTCATTAACTTGCTTGATTTTAAAACTGTTTACTGTGCTGTCCCGAGGCACTGATTCTGTTATCATCACCGACCGGCTGCCATCGGTGACCCTCCTGTCACTGACGTAAACCGATGTCTCTCCCTGCTGGACCTCCCGGTGACTCTTTGGGAGAGGCGAACATTATTCACAAGCCCTCTCAGATTTGGGCCTGCCAAGTCACACCTCAATCGACGGACCAGACCTTCTCTTGACCAAGGGAACCCCAGGGAAAGACTGAGTTTCAGCCTCCTGGCCCCCAATAAACTCCAGAACACCCAGGGAGAAAAAAGATTGAGCTTTTTTTCTACACAGAAACATGTTCTACTTCTTTTGTGGGAACAACTGCAACATTTCAAGGCAAAGAGGAAAGGGGGAAAAATCAGCCTGGTAATGTGGTTTATGAGGGTATCCGTTAAGGACATTGTACTGCAAGATTTTTTTTTCTTTTCAAGTTAGCTTGCATATTGTAGCTATATCACACAACTAGAGTAAGACGTGAAAATTTTTGTCCTCCTTTTATTTTTTATAAATGTAATTACTGAGAGACATTTACATAAGTAACAGGTACACGGAAAGTAATATTTTTATAGAAATATCAATCCAAGCTGGGCACAGTGGGAGGCACAGGCTAGAGGAATGCCTGAGCCCGGGGGGTTCAAGACCAGCTGGGGCAACTTGGTGAGACTTCATCTCTACACTAAATCAAAAAATTAGCCGGGCATGGTAGTGCACCTGTGGTTCCAGATACTTGGAGGCAGAAGGATCACCTGAGCCCAGCAGGTTGAGGTAGTGGGTAGCTGTGATCATGCTACTGCACTCCAGCCTGGGCTACAGAGTGAGACTCTGACTCAAAATAAAAATGTAAAAAAATCAACCCATTCTTTGAGTTCCTTCCAGATTAATTGCAAAATCCCACGGTGATCTATCATCAAATAATCTATCTGTATATTAGTAGCCAAGAATTAGAAGTCACCTGACTTGCAAAAAAGAATTAGCGGCAATCACTTTCTCAACATTATAATATTTCCAAGTGTCCATTTATTCTGTTACTGGGAAGTTTTTACACAGTGAAATTATGAACCATAGAAAGATCCTAAATGGATGAAAGAAAAGTCTTTGTAAAATAAGAGAAAAACAGTTATGAATGGGCTAGTAGGGAAGAATTAGCCCAATGTTTTTATTGTAAGTGCTTCCTGAGACATATATATTTTAGAAAACATACACCTTGTCCTTATTATCTGGGCATGAGACTACTGACTTTAAGCTTAAGTTGCTATGATCACATAATTGTAGACATAGAATAAGTATTGAGAATTTCATCAAGCCCTTTCATCTATATTCAGGCAAAAAAAAAAAAAAAAAAAACCTACGCGATGCTACATATGCAAAAAAAAAAATCAAAACATTTCTTGAACTTTCAAACAAGGTTACAACTTTTATTGCCCAGAACATGGTACTCTTTTTAGCTAATTTCCCTTGCCCCAAAAGAACGTCTTCATTTGTAACGAAAGCCAAATGTTCAACACTTTCCTCCTCAAAATATAATACAGCAAACCACTACAGCAGACCTCACTGACCTGCAGTTTTGCTGTGGTTTCACTAACTTGTAGTCAACTTTGGTCCAAAAAAGTTAAATGGAAAATTCCAGACATAAACAATTCAAAGGGTTTTAAAAATTATTTTATTTTGTAGTTTTTTGTTTGTTTGTTTGTTTTTTTAGCTGAACTCTCTCTCTGTGTTCCAGACTGGAGTGCGGTGGCATGTTCACAGTCTTGACCTGCTGGGCTCAGGCGATCCTTCTACTTCAGCCTTCCAAGTAGCTGCAACTACAGGACCGCACCACCACACCCAGTTAATTTTTTGATTTATCGTAGAGATGAGGTCTTACCAAGTTGCCTAGGCTGGTCTCAATCCCCTGGGCTCAGGCAATATTTGCCACCACCTCCCAAAGAGTTGGGATTACAGGCGTGAGCCAACACAGCTGGCAAACATTATTTTAATTTAATTTAATTTTTTTGACTCAGGGTCTCACTCTGTGGCCCAGGCTGGAGTGCAGTGGCATGATCATGGGCCCACCACAGCCTCCAACTCCTGGACTCAGATGATCCTTTTACTTCAGCCTCCTGAGCAGCTGGGACTCCAGGTGTGCACCACCAGCTTGGCTTTTTTAAATTTTGTGTAGAGACAATGTAGGGGCCTAGAACTCCCAGGCTGGTCTTGAACTCCTGGTTCCAAGCAATCTTCCTGCCTGGGATGACAGGCTGAGCACTGTGCCCAACCCGATTGAATGTTTTAAATTGTGCAGCGTTCTGAGGAGAGTGAAGAAATCTTGTGCTGTCCTGCCCAGAACATGGTACTCTTTGGTCCAGCGTGTCCACACTGGATGCACCACCTACCTGTGGGTCACTTCGTAGCCATCTTGGTTAACAGGCTGATTGTCTCGGTATGGTAGTGCTTTTGTTCAGGTGACCCTGATTTTACTCTGCAACGGCCCCAAAGCAGTTGTGATGGCAATTCAGATATGCTGGAGAGAGGCAAAAAACCCCAGGAGAACAGGGAATTCCACCTTTATGAACCCAGACTCGGGTCTGGGTCAAAGATAAGAGACACTCTTCCTTTCGGTCTGTGCAAACTGACTCCCTTAGGTGACTGAGGGATTTGCAAAGGGGTCGGGGATCAACTCCCAAAACGTGTAAGGGCCTGCCAGGGACCTCTCCGTTCTAGTCATGAAGGACTCTGCAGGCTCCGGAAGGCCCCAGGCTTGATCAGATGCTCAGCAGACCTGAACAGGGCCAGATCCCGTCCCAGAAACGGTGATCGGAGGGTTGCCAAGAGGCAGATGGCCTGGGGCTGCAAAGGGCTCCCGGTGTTCCTGAGGGCTGCCCCACGGCGGAGGCGGAGGCGGGGGCGTGCACATAAGGGCTGATCTCCCGGGTCCTCTTGAGTGTCCATAGCACCCCGAGGGAAACCCAAGACAGTAAGAGGCAGGGAGATGACTGGTGGTGTCCCAGTGGATGGGCACTCCCTCTGCAAGCTGCATGTTTTGACCCAGAACACCTGGTTCTGCCTGGAGGTAAGGGTCGCTCGCCAGTTCCGCCTGGTGCCTGCACTATCCTCTAACATGATCCCCCTCTGCCTGGTTTCCTAGGTCTTGTTTCTCCTGGACCTGTCAACATGGTTAAAATGCCCATCTCTTGTCATAGATGTGCAAAAGACACCTGCTGTGTATGTGAAATGCAACCAGTTATCTTGAATTCTTTCCCTGATCAGAAGTTACTAAAAGGTTCATTCAAACGATTCAAACTCCCCTCTCCCTTCCTCAGCCTGCGTTCTCCTTCATGGATTCTGAAGAAGAGTCCATTCTAAGCCAACTGTAAAGGGACATAGAAATCTCTCTTATATGCTACTTTTGTTGACCCAGTACAAGTTGACGCTTACCTTGTAGGAAATAATTGTTCAATCTTCTTCTGGCAACCAAGGGACTGAATAGACTGTTCTTGTTTTCAAGTGCTAGCAGGCAGGTTAGTTGGAAGTGAACCTGTTTCTAAAGGTTTAGGCCTTGCCTGAGATCGTGATCAGCTGCTTGTCCCTATAAAACTGTCGGGAAGTCTCTTAGAGGCACGTGATGTATGCTAAGCCCCTACTTCAAAATTTAGTGCTAGATATCACTACTGCTTTTTCTTTCAGTTATGCCTAGCTAACAGCCCTCTTACAAGACTGGTAAAGTTTTAAATGCTGAATACTTTGCGGGACATAATGAAGCATGGGAACTGGCCAGGCCCACCTGATTAAGTCGCCTTGCTAAGCTCAGTACTTCTCCCATGGGACAGGTGAAACACTAGGTACAGTCTGTGGTACATAGCGTGAGACCTGATCACTCTCACCTAACTGTCTACACTTCACAACTAAGACCATTTGCCTGTTCATAATTAGAAATAAGTAGGAACAGAATTATTTCACATCTATGTGGTCTGTTCACTCTAAAAGGATTTTGTACCAGACCATTTCAAAGGCATGGCTGGACACTCCTAGAGCAGAGGAAAGCTTCGAGGAGGGCTGGGGACACTCAGCTTGGAAGAAACCATGAGCATCCCAGGGACACCTGGCATCGCTGTTTACAGCTTTATTTATTTATTTTAGAATTCTCTTTGAGGAAAGCTTCGCAAAGGGGTTCAAAAGCAAAATGCTGGGTATTCTTTTGCTTCAGAATGTTCCTGTGAAGAACTCAGCACTCGAGTGTCCAAAGGCAAAATTCTGGATTTTCAAGGAGCACAAACAGGAAAATGGGTAATAATCTGTACCCCTAGACACCCCGTTGAGACAGATTTTAAGGAACTGGAGCAAATTAGAATTATGCAGCTTAAAACAAAAAAGTTAGTACATTCTTGTAATCAAATTTGAATTCGATGCAAGTTAGCAGATAATGAAATTTGGAAAAGAAATGGGACTTTGTGCTTTAATACCACTTGGCAATTAAATTCATTTGGGAGCCATGGAGGGAAGTGGTCAGAAGTTCCATACGTAGAGGCATTTTGCAAATTTATTTCACTACTTTGCAAACAAGATTATATCCTGTGGGCTATTGAAGACCCAACTCCAGAAGCTTGACTCAGGACTATGAACACCAAACTCCCAATTACAGAAAACTTCTGAAGTCCTTAACAACAGAGACATTAAGGAAAAAAGAGAAGGATGAGCACCAGAGAGACAAAAAGCAGACAAACCTATTGACAGTTGCTACTAATGGCAAAGCTCCAGGCACCCAACAGTGACCCGGTAGGAAGAGACCTGCTAAGGGGAATGGTTATGGATGCCATCAGCCTGGACACTCAAGCACAGTCTCCCTCAAGGACCAAGACCCCCAGGACCTTGTCTGACCCGCAGACTAGAAGGCCACTGCAAGAGCCAGTGTGGCCCCTCTCGAAGGGGTGAGGAAACCCCTGGGTTTGCCATCATCCCAGAGAATCCTTGGGTCTGTATGAATGTGACTGGGGTCCAAATCAATTTCTTGATTAATACTGAGGCTAAGTTTTTAGCCCTTTTCCCCTACTGAAGCTCTTTCTCCTGACACATTCTCCCTCGTGGGAGTTAAGGGTGTTCCAAGAGTTAGACGTTTCACCTGGCCGCTACTCAAGTTACTGAAAGGTTCATTCCAACTATTCAAACTAAAAAGTAAAAAGAAATAAATCAAAAAGCAAAGGAAAGATGTAAGAAGGGTGTTGGTGTAAAAGTGCGGTTTTGGCAAGAAAAAAGGATTTAAGGAAAAATAAAAATTTTGTCTAGGATGGTGAATTTTTGTCCTATAATGGAGTGAAAGAAAAAAAGTACAGGACAAAAATAGAAGGGTTCAAGCACGTCAAAAAATGGTATGAGCATGTCCAAGACGGTATGTGGAAGGTTTGTGGAAAGAAATGTGTGAAAGGAATTCTACGAACAACCTAGTTTGCAAAAAAAAAAAACTTAGTTATGTCTATGAATTTACCATTAATAACACTCACTGATGTTAGGCTAAAATGCTGTTATATCAAAGTAACAGTATTTTTTAAAACACTAATCTGTCAGTCCTTACTAAGTAGCTACAATGTTAAAAATCAGTAAAACAGAATGCTTTCATTTTGTCTGAGTCTATTGGTCTGTTGGTCAAATCTTATGTCTGCTAAAAGCTTTGCAATTCAAAATTTTGTTTCTGTAATACTTTTTGTACTTAAGTTGTCAGCAAACTTATGTCTTTGAATTCAAACTGTTAAAAGTTTATGTCAGCTTAGTCACATATATAGTCAAGTTAGCTAAAATCTAAAAGGTGTCGTTCAGTGCAAATTGCTAACAACTTTAAAATCTTCCAAAATTCTTATTAAAAATTCATGTGCTTATGAGGATTGCTAATCCATTATAAGACTGCTAATGAAACAAGAGTTAATTGCATAAATTGAGTTAATAAAAACCAAGTATTTTTGTTTTATTTTTCAGAGTCAAAAGAAAAATCTTTTTCTTGGAGCAACTTACAGTATTTTTTTCCCCACAAATAAGTATGGTTGTTTGCATAAGTTCAGAAAGGATTTGTTTTCTTTTGTAACAATGGTTATTCTACCAAGGTTGTCACTGAAATAATATTTCAAAATAGACTGCTGTAGAGAATTAAGATTAAAGTCTAAGTCAATCTGAGTTTCCTTATAGGAAAAAGTTCCAACAAAGCTCATTTTTAAAAGGCCTATATGGTAACCAAACTCATTACACTTTATGTACAAATAAGACGGATGAAGTCTAAATAAGTAAACTAATCCTACTATAAGTTGTCTTTAACAAAAATGGAAACCGAAAAATTATGTTTCAAAAGAAATAGGTGCATTTGTTTTAAATTTTCCTGTTCATTGTTTTTTGTTTTTTGTTGATTTGGTTTTTAGTTTTATCATTTAAATTACATCACAAA
This sequence comes from Carlito syrichta, assembly GCF_000164805.1. Taxonomy (NCBI): domain Eukaryota; kingdom Metazoa; phylum Chordata; class Mammalia; order Primates; family Tarsiidae; genus Carlito; species Carlito syrichta. Next base: position 44,384 of record NW_007252283.1, on the reverse strand, counting down.
GTCTTTCTGAACACAAGTTTCCAAACATTTTTGGATTTCTCTTCACACTTTATATAAGATTCACTTGAGTGCCTGGTTCAAATTACAGTCCAGAAAAATCTGTCAGGTTGCCACTATAGACCAGATATACACTAAAAACTCTAAAAGCTGGCACTTACAATAAAGCCACAGAAATTAAGTTATGCTGGTAACCGCAGGCCTTGTAGCTTTTGTACAAAAGGTAATCAGCCACCACCTACATTGTCAAAATGTATACCTGGCTTCACTTAATTGTCCTACTTCCAGCCGGGCTCGGAGGCTCAGCCTGTCATCCCACGCCTTTGGGAGGCTGAGGTGAGTGGATTGCCTGAGCCTGCGGGTTCGAGACCCGCCTGGGCAGCAAGACCTCATCTCTACCATAAATCAAAAAATCAGCCAGATGTGGTAGCACATGCCTTAGTTCCGGCTACTCGGAAGGCTGAGGCGGAAGGATCGCCGGAGCCCAGCAGGTCGAGGCTGCGGTGGCCGGGAGCGGCCACTGCACTCCAGTCTGGGTGACCGAGTGAGACTCCAACTCAAAAAAAAAAAATTGTCCTACTTCCTGAAGAAGGAGGGGTTTCCTTCCGTTATTCCTTTCATTAAGCCCGTTGTAATGATTATAATCCTGCTAAACATCAGTTCATGTCTCTTTAACTGTCTGGTTAAATGTGTTTCTTCCAGAATCCAGCAATTTCATGCCCGCACAATGGCCACGCAAGGATTCCAGCCAGTGCCTGCAAATGACGCCACTGCCGAAACACATCTGGATGCCTTAGGTCCAACAGGGAGGGATTTTTGATCTCTGGCTAGGCAGGACTATGCCCACAGCCAGTTCTGAAGAAGCTACAGAAAACAACCTTCACCTCTCAAGCACCCCATATGATCATGGGATCGAAAATCTCTAAGGAAAGAAAAATGGGGGCAGGGTAGCTAGCACAGGTTAGACACAGACAGATACATTTCACATAGGTAGGCTTTAGGACCCATTCAGACATTCTTAAAATTACATTTCACTCCAAGCCAAGCAGCAGCCGACCCCACCCTTCAGCAAATCCAAAGAAAACTCATCAGGGTGCAAGACTAGGACAGCCCAACCTTTCCATTTGTGGTTTAGCATAATAATCACTAGGAATCTGTTGGAGACACACAAAACCTGAGCACAGGTATTGGGTAGTGCACTGACCAGAGTCCAAGTAAGTCCCCGAAGCGGGATTAATTTAAGTCCCTCTGAAATTGTTTATGGTAGACCTTTGACCTATACCTCTGAAGGGAATGGGGCCTCGGACTTAGGACATGAGGTGCCCATAAGGAAATAGGTGGCCCATCTGGGACAAATTTTAACCACGATTCACAACCCTGCTTCCCCTAGGAACTTCCGGGTCCACGGAGAACCCAGACCCTAGACATCCCTTCCACCCGGGGCAGCAAATGCTGCTAAAGGAGAGGGAGGACCTGAGCACCAGCTGAGAGAGTAATAGAAGGGACCCTATAATATCCCCTTTGTCCATCCTACTGCATTGAAGCTCATGGGCATTAGGCCTTGGATACATCAGTCCCAAGTAAAAAGTATACGCCTGAACAGAGAGGCCGTGTCCCAGACCAGAGCCACAGCCTCAGTGGACAGCAGAGACTTAAAGCTGCTATTTAAGCAAACAAAGTGATTCTCATTATTCTTTTTTTTTTTTTTTTTGAGTTGGAGTCTCACTCTGTCGCCCAGACTGGAGTGCAGTGGCCGCTCCCGGCCCCCGCAGCCTCGACCTGCTGGGCTCCGGCGATCCTTTCCAAGTAGCTGGAACTACAGGCACGCGCTACCACGCCCGGCTGATTTTTTGATTTATTGTAGAGATGAGGTCTCGTCAAGTTGCCCAGGCAGGTCTCGAACCCGCGGGCTCAGGCCATCCACTCGCCTCGGCCTCCCAAAGTGCTGGGATGACAGGCTGAGCCACCGAACCCAGTCGATTCTCACTATTCTTATTCTGTTAACTTATTCTATAACTCCCCATGGAAATATGCATTTCGAGTGGGCCTATTCCTATGCTAGTACGTTCAATGATTGAAATTGTTGGATTTGTGGGCAACTTCCAGTCTGGGCTTCCCCTGATGGGTCTCACCCCTCCAGGGGACTGACTGGAAGGCAGCTGGATCTTTACCTTCGAGAATTCAGGGTAGGATGTGGAGCCACTGACAGTGATGACCTAACAAGGATTAGCTCACAGCCATGGCCCAGGAAGGGTCATGACTTCACATTTGTGTACCCATCTACCGTAAGAGATAATGCTGCTTTTTAGCCAACATAATCAGTGTGAGCCTGAAGCCCCAAGTATCGAAAGATGGAAGGGTTCCATCAGATATGGGAGGGGATTATATGACTCACTCACATCTGAAGACGAGAGATTAAGCAAACCAGCCCCCTTGTGTTGCAAACCAAAAAACCACTCAAGGTAACATCTTTTGAATGCGACCCAACACATGGGCGGCCTCCCTTTAGCGCAAAGCCAAAACCTTATTGTCCTTAAGGACAGTAATTTGTTTGCCACCAAGTGGACCCAGGGTACACTGGCGCGCTCCCCATGGGACTCGGTGGATCTGTGGGACTAATTTATGGCCCTGGTTTCCCTTGGATGGATCGGTAGATGCGCTCTGGGCTTTCCATGGGCCCACGGACACAAATATAGCACTCTGCCAAAAGCAAACATCGCCAACTTGCCCTCTCTGCACCCTCGATGGACTAGACCTGTTTTCAAATGGTGTGAGGATGTCCGTAATTTCTTTTCACCCCATACAGGGCTGGAAAGCGTGTCCCTCCACATCAAAGCCTTCACTAAGCTGACACAGTGAGCTTTGAACGAAAGCAAAAATAACGCTGAAATGACTCTACTGCGTTAAGTCAGTGCCACAAAACCGAATGGCTTTAGCTATTCGTACCATGTCTCAAGGAGGCACACGTGCCCTTGTCCATACCGAGTGTTGCACTTTCACCCCAGATGAGTCAGGGTGCATCATGGCCATGCTCAGTCAGATGAAAACCAGCATTAATGCTTTTGGCGATGCAGGAGTTTGTGCTAAGGAGGTGCCTGAAAACGAATCTGGTTTTCCAACCTGCTTTCCTGGTTCCCATCAGGGTTACAGGGCCTCCTTTCAGGCATAGGGAAGTTCTTTCTGACTTTTTTTTTTTTTTGAGTTGAAGTCCCACTCTGTCGCCCAGACTGGAGTGCAGTGGCCGCTCCCGGCCACCACAGCCTCAACCTGCTGGGGTCTGGCGATCCTTCCACCTCTGCCTTCCAATAGCTGCAACTACAGGCGTGCACAATCCATGCCCAGCTAATTTTTCTTCATTTATTGTAGAGACGAGGTCTTACCAAGTGGCTCAGACTGGTCTCGAACCCCTGGGCACAGGCAAACCTCTCACCTTGGCCTCCCAAAGTGCTGGGATTATAGGCATGCGCCACCACGCCCAGCCTTGACTATGTTTGTAATAGCAATATTAATATATTTGGCCATCACACTTTGTACCCAATACGTTGATAAAATTTCTGCACTCATAACTAAGCCTATAAAGCATGAAAACCAGCTGAGGGAAAGAACCACAGGCACATTTATGTTAAGGCAGCATGACGTAGCTACTCCCATGATAGATAGCATGGCAGCAATTGACAGTAGGGAAATGATACAGGGACCCACTCATGTCCTTCGATGTTGCCGCAGCCCCTGCAGAGGGCTTGGCAGGATTCAAGCCCTCCTGCACCTTCCTGAGCACTTGACTGAGGGTCCGCTTGTCTCCTGTGCACTCCCAGTAAGTGGCTTCGGGGGACCCTTGACTTCCCTGCAGACTCAGCCCAAAGATGCACATCCCTCTTTACTCCCTGTCTTCCAACTGTACGGTATCCGTGTCATTGAGAGTCAGTCTTGTGGTTCGCCTAACTTTTGCAATGTATGATGTCACAGGCCTTGCAACTTCCTTTACTCTAAATGTCACTCTCTGAAGGTAAAGTGTGGCAATAACCTCAGTTCTAGTCAATACTCTGCTGGCCACATGGCTCATGAGTAGGTACCCACAACCCTGGGCTATAAAAGTGGACTGCGAGCCGGGCTCGGGAGCTCAGCCTGTAGTCCCGCGCTTTGGGAGGCCGAGGTGAGTGGATTGCCTGAGCCCGCGGGTTCGAGACCCGCCCGGGCAACTTGGCAAGACCTCTTCTCTACAAAAATCAAAAAGTTAGCCGGGCGTAGTGGCGCACGCCTGTAGTTCCAGTTACTTGGAAGGCGGAGGCGGAAGGATCGCCGGAGCCCAGCAGGTCGAGGCTGTGGTGGCTGGGAGCGGCCACTGCACTCCAGTCTGGGCGACAGAGTGGGACTTCGACTCAAAAAAAAAAAGTGGACTGTGAGGCCTGAAGGGCGAGCAGAACCATTTCAGAAAGGCCTCGAGTCTGGCTCTGTTTCCTGGATTCGAACTCAGAAATAAACTTCTTTCTGCCCGTTCCCTGTCCCCTTGATTTATTGGTATCAAGGGGAGCAGTCAGGTGTTACTTGGACTATAACAGTTTCAGGCATCCACTGGGGGTCTTGGAATATACCCAAGGGGGATATATATAATAGATATAGATATATATGAAATTTCATAGATATATATGAAATTTCATATATATATTACATATATATGAAACTACTTTATTTAATTATACATTTAAGACAGGTCAAGGAAAAATACAATCAAAGGGAAAAAAGCTTGTAGTAACTTGGATAGTAAGAGACAGTAGGACTGATTATGCTGGAAAGTGGGTGCGGCAAAACCCCTGACACAAAGAGGCACCATTGCTTTCAGTGGTGGTAACTTAATAGCAGCAAGAAGCAACAGAAAATGGTGAAGATCCCAGGCCACTGAAACCATGACAATACGGGTGATGACCTTTGAACACTGGGCGGGTTTGGGGCGCTGACACCCATGTGGTCGACAATCCATGCATACATTCTGGTTCCCCTCGAAATTAACTACCAGTAGCCTAGTTGACTGGAAGCCTTACTGATGACATCAATAGTCCATTAACAGAGTTTATATGTGATATGTATTCTATTCTGTACTCTCACAATAAAGTAAGCTAGAGAAAGTTTTTTTTTCCTTTTTTGAATCGGGATTTCATTCTGTCACCCAGGCTGGAGGGCAGTGGCATGTTCATGCCTCGCCACAGCCTCGACCTCCTGGACTCGGGCAATCCTTCCACCTCAGCCTCCCGGGTAGCTGGGGCTACAGATGCATGCCACTATGCCTCACTAATATTTTGTTTATTTATTTATTGTATATATGAGGCTTCACTCGGTTGTCCAGACTGGTCTCAAACTCCTGGACCCAAACAATCCTGTCGCCTCGGCCTCCCAGAGTTCTGAGATTACCGGCGTGAGCCACCACACCCAGCAGAAGATGTTATGAAGAAAATCATAAGGAAGAAAAATACATTGGCTCTTCATCAAGTGGAAGTGGATCCTTGTAAAGGCCTTCATCCTTGTCATCTTCACGTTGAGTAGGCTGGGGAGGAGGAGGAAGAGGAAGGGTGGGTGCTGGTTTTGTCGTCTCGGTGTTGGCAGAGGTGGGAGAAATTTGGTGTATAAGTGGACCCGTGAAGTTCAAGTCCATGTCGCTCAAGGGGCAACTGTAACTTTTTATTGGCGTGCTAAATAAGCTCTTTCATTGCAACCTGCCTGTTTTTATCAGTAAAAACACTTTGAAATTTCTGCAAATATAAATTAGGCTATATGACTGATTTTTCATAAGGTGTTCAATAATTGCAATCCCATATATAAAAGAAAGACTTATATTTCTTTCTCTTCTTAGCTTCAAAAGAAAGTAAAGATAAACGGTCCCCTTTCCCCAGAAAAAATGTAGCCTAGAGTCATATAGTTTCTGGCAGCTCTTTGCTAAATTAATATGTGAAAGAAAAAAAATTTTCTTCTGGGCCATTCCTACTAATAAATCAGAATGCCTTAAAGAGATGTTGAAAATGGAAAGAAGGCTTGCTATGCAAGGTTATTTACTTTAAAGGCTCAGAAAGAAGCCGAAAACAGCTTTGGGAAAGTAACAAGAGCCATTCATACAGATAGATCTTGAACTTGGCCTTTTGGAAGAACAGATATGTTCCACCCTGTGTTGACAGCGTCTAATCCCAATGGCCTCTGCAAGAAATCTTACCATAAAAGCCGATTACCTCACAACATGCCACTAGAAAGAATAATCCGTCTGATTTCCGTTGTGGACTGAGATAGTTCAAGCAGCCTCACTGAAGCCACGCCAAACACGCGGAGTGTGAATGGAGATTACAAAAGGCCCCATGGTGGGGCTGTATGAAGCCCAATGGCGCCTTGGTTTACAGCAGCAAAACAGTTGCTTGAATGGTGAGCACAGCAAAAAGCAGGAAAACACTTCAAGGAAACCTAATGAAGTCATATTCTATGGAATTTCATCAGCTCCCTAAAACAGTTAAGAGATAGGCCAGGCGCGGCGGCTCTTGCCTATAAATAATCCCAGCACTTTGGGAGGCCGAGGCAGGAGGATTGCTGGAGCCCAGGAATTTGAGACAGACCTGGGAAATGTAGCAAGTCCCTGTCTCTAAAAGCAAATAAGTAGAAAATTAAAACAACAAAAAAATAGTTTATGACATGAAAATGTTTTAAATGGTCATTTAAGAGAACTTGTCAAAGTGTAAATAAAATAAACCTCACAAGTGTTTATTGTCATAGCTTGGTTAAGTTATTCCATTATTCCCAGTCACATACTGAAGGGTAAAAAACAACCGTTGCAGTTTTAATAATTTTTGTTTTCTTTTGCTTTGTTTTGCCTCATTTTTTAGCTTGGAAGTTTTCGTTTTTTTGTTGTTTTGGTTTTTTTTTGAGTAGGGTTCTTGCGCTTTAGCAATCCTATAAAGAATAATCCAGGCTCTTTCTTGAATGATTCCTAAATTATATCTTGGTTAGAAGAAAAGGAAACCAAACTACAAAAGGGGAGTTTTAATTGACTAGAAGCTTGTCAAGAAGCATCTCATTCCCTTCGAGGGGGCTGTGTTTTCAAGCACTGGCAATAGTGAAGTGAGTGCCTCAAGAGCAAGGATACCAGGTGCTCACACAGACAGAACCTAGCAAGGAGGCAAGGATAAACACAGCAGTTTGAAATACTGACAACCATTGTCCAACTCAATTGTGAAACAATAACTGAAATTATTTTAGTAGAAGAGTTTACTATCTGTTGCCCTGTGAAGCTAATGAATCATTCATCAATTATTTGCAGTTTCCAGTGGAAAATGCTGGAAACTGCACATTTGACTACTATAATGGAATTAGCACTGAACTTGAAGTCAGAAGTGTTGGGTTTGAGTTTCAGCTTCATTACTTAATTAGGCATATCCCTTAAGCAGTTCACTTAATCACTCTGAGCCAACTCTGCCCACAAGTAACATGGTAGATGGACTAAAATGCTTCTGAAATATCAAAGTCCTAAAATAATTTTATTTTGAAAGTCCTTGTAGGAAATGCACTAAGTGCCATACAGTTTTATTTAACAATGTAAATTTCCTTAATGAATAATTTAGGATATGGGAATAGATTGAGGCAATAATGGCCCTAATACCTGAAATTTGCTAGCGATGCCTGAAAGTGTTCTAATTTGAAATTCAATATCGAGTGACCTCTGTCTAGCAGTTCTTCAAACTGCTATTTCATGAAGTCTCAGGATGAGATCAAAAGGTACAGCAAGAATCTAAGCTCTGTAAAGACAGGGATATTTTTTCTGTATCACCAGAGCCGAAAACAGCATGAATATGTGGGAGAAAGTCCACAGACATTTGATGAAAGAATAAATTAATTAATTAGGATTAAGTGTCCTACTGTTGACATACTCAGAGTTTCAGCTGACAGCCGGCTGGAAAGACAATTACCAACCCCTGCACAAAACATCATCAAGCAATGAAAACCTGAAGGAAGAAGAGAAACCTTTGTTCTTACCCCACGGGCACAGAAGAACAAGGCATTTTATGAACCAGAAATCTAGACACAGACCTCTCTCCAGCGAGAGGGCACAAATGCGAGTATTGGTTTTCCCCATGCTTGATCAGTCTATCTCTTCCTAAATAAAATTGGTGACTAAAATAACCGTTACAAGAGAACCGGGCAAAAATAATGGAGGAGAAATCTTTGTAACATTCTGGGAGGTGCAGTCCCCCTCAATAAGTATGTCTGGAATCAGGGTGAGTGCAAATATTACTGCAGGTGGCAATTTACGGGTTTTCTCATAAGTCTGACATCTTAGACCGCCAAACAGCAGAGAAGAAATAAGACACCAGCTCAAGTCCAGGGGCGATCTTGCCGTAACCCAAATTTCACCTGCTGCAGGGGCTGTTTAATTTATCATCAGGAATGCAGGACCCAGAGCAGTCAGTGAGGTTTCTAATCAGGAAGCTATTACTCTTTGCTAACTAGCGTCCTGGATCTCAGAGATGTTTTTGAATTGGCGGAAATAATGGCCTGTAGGTCAGCATGTGGCATGATGAAACTCTCAATGATGCAATTAAAGATGCGAAGTACGCAGATGGACGTGTGTGTGTGTGTGTGTGTGTGTGTGTGTGTGTGTGTGTTTCCCAGGTGCAGTCCTTCCAACATCCATGAACAAGGTAGGAGAAACCTGCAAGGCTGATAAGCTTCCTTTTAGGGATGATGCTTAAACAAAACCCCTACCCCGTCCCGCCTCCAGAGGTGAACTCTTGAAGGGTTCGAACAGCGTCTTGTTAAACCATATTGGAGCCTGAGCTCAGCAGGAAAAAGAGGGGGAAAAAAAGGTGTCCCTACATACACTTACAAAGCTGTTTTCCTTTCTTTTGAACAAAACCTCTACAATGACAAAACACGGCCATCTAGAAAGCCCCATGTTACCCATGTGCAGCTCAAGGAGATTGCATGTCAACCCTTACAAACCCTGGGAGCCCAAGGACCACTGGCAACTTGGAAATGATGTTTCTTGTTGCAGAGACATAAAACCACCAACAACGGCCTGCTGTTATTTAAATGGTTGATATTTTCTTCATGATAATTTATTTGCATTCACTTTGATCTTTTAAATTACTGCCTGAAAATATTATTACTCCGGGTTACTGAGTTTTTGTCTCCTCCTTAATTTTGCCCTAGTGATGAGTACCTCGCTGCCTTGATTTTGAGCAGCTGAGGAGGCTGCAGGCTGAAACACCTCATCTCTAGAATTTTGACATTTGGCGCCAACAAATCTTGCATTCAAGGCAATGCTCAAAACACTTCTTGGATGGAGAACGGGGGCAATCTAGAGACTATAAAATGAATTGTGCAAAATACTTATTGCTTTTTTATTTGTATATGTTCTCTGACTAATAGGTATTTAGTTAATAACTGGCTGCATGTTGCTGGGGGTGGTGGCTCACGCCTATAATCCCAGTACTTTGGGAGGCTGAGATGAGAGGGTTGCCTGAGCCCACAGTTTCGAGACCAGCCTGGACAACCTGGCGAGAACTTGTCTTTACAATAAATTTTAAAAATTAGCCAGGCATGGTGGCACATGCCTGTGGTTCCAGCTACTTGGAAGGCTGAAGTGGAAGGATCACCTGAACCCAGCTGGTCGAGGCTGTGGTAGCCATGAGTATGCCACTGCACTCCAGCCTGGGTGACAGAGTGAGACTACAACTCAACTGAATAAACAAATGGCTGCATGTGTGATACAATTTGGATGAAACTGTTTTCATTTTAATCCGATACCCAGGAATTTAGGGATGGCTACCATTTCCACCAAAGAAAAAAAGAGTAAGTTGACTTAAGTCAACCACAACAATTAAACAGTCACTAGGATCAAGGATGATGTATATTTTATTTTTTCTAACCACATCTTTGTAGCACTTACTATGTGCCAAATATCGTGCTCCAAGCTGTGTTACAATCAGCTCTAAACTTCAACACTCTGTGTGAAGTACTAATATTACTATCTCTATTTTACAAGTGAGAAAACTCTTTTCCTTCTCTTGATAAAATCCAGAGTAGGTATACCTCATTTAAATCTGACTGACAGAAACAGTCCATCATTATAGAAATCTAACATTATAAAAGAAAAGAACACACCAACCTTACGCCTCACAGGAATACTATATTTCTAAAATAATTCATCACAAAAAGCTAAAATAAATAAAAGCAGAAAACTTGTTAAAATCCTCAACTGAAGGTAAAAAGCCGGGAACGCAAAACTACAGAGTTTTGTGACAGCTCAACTGGTAAAAATTCTCTATTATAATTTTCAAAATTGTTTCTACATGTGTATTTATCTTTCTTTTGTTTCATATTTTAATTATTTTTATACCCAAGACCTAGCAGGGGCCCTGCATATAATGGCCTCTAAGAAAATGCTTGATGAATACATGTATGAATTCATTCCTCCCTTTCCATTAAATAGCTGTTGAACATATGAGTAACTTAAATAAACACACCTGTAACCTCTAAACAAAGGAATCTCCAATTTAATAGCCTGTGGCCTACCATCCTTCACTGAAAAAGATAAATAGACTCTTAAATGTGCTTTTTCTTTTCTTTTTTTAATTTAACTGGTGTCCTGGATTTTTATTTTCTAAATCTGGTAACGCGAGCAAAAGGGAATATGTATTTACTTACATACACAAGTAAATGTATTTACATATTTATTTTGCTTACATACCATCAAACTTGCTTTGTCCAAGTCTTTTTTCTTTTTTTTCTTTCTTTTTTTTTTTTTTGAGTCAGAATTTCACTCTGTCACCAGGCTGGAGAGCAGTGGCATGTTCACGGCCACCACAGCCTTGAACTGCTGGGCTCCGGTGATCCTTCCGCCTCAGCCTTCCAAGCAAGTAGCTGGAACCACAGGCACCTGCCACCACGCCCAGTTATTTTTTTATTTATTGTAGAGACAAGGTCTCACCAAGTTGCCCAGACTGGTCTCAAACCCCTGGGCTCAGGCAATCCTCTCACCTACGCCTCCCAAAGTGCTGGGATTACAGGTGTGAGCCACCGCACCTGATTTTCTTTTCTTTTCTTTCTTTTTTTTTTTTTTTGAATCAGAGTTTCACTTTGCCATCCAGGCTGAAGTACAGTGGCACACTCACAGTCACCATAGCCTTAACCTGCCGGACTCAGGTGATCCTTCCACCTCAGCCTTCCAAGTAACTTTAACTACAGATACGTGCCACCATGCCTGGCTAATTTTTTTGATATATTGTAGAGATGAGGTCTAGCCATGTGCCCAGGCTGGTCTTGAACCGCTGAGCTCAAGTAATCCTGTCGCCTCTGCCTCCCAAAATGCTGGAACTACAGGCATGAGCCACCGTGCCCAGATATTTTTCTTGATTTAATGTAGAGATGAGGTCTCACCAAGTTGTCCAGGCTGGTCTTGAACCTCTGGGCTCAGACAATCTTCTCACTTCCACCTCCCAAAATGCTGGGATTATGGGTGTGAGCCACCACACTTGGCCCTAAATGTGCTCTTATCACCAGGCTTAGTGACTCATGCCTGTAATCCTAGGGATCTGGGAGGCTGAAGTGGTAGAGTCACTTGAGGCCAGGAGTTTGAGACTAGCCTAGTAACAAAGCAACACATTATCTCTACAAAAAAAAAAAAAAAAGCCACGCAGACGTGATGCGACACAACTGTTATCCCAGTTACTTGAGAGGCCGGAGGCAAGAGAATCATGTGAGTCCAAGAGTTCGAGGCTGCAGTGAGCCGTGATCGTGTCACGGCACTTCAGCCTGGACAACAGAGTGAGATCCTGACTCGGAAATTAAATAAAAATAATAAATGTGCTCCTGTGGAAGGGATCTTGTTTTGCTTCTAAAGCATAAAGATTCCAAATGAAAAATTTTGTTTCTTTCTTGTGGAGCCAACATAGCCATTAAAATACAGAAAATTAATAGATGGTATTTTGAATTGTTAAAGTCACTTTTTTAATAGTCAAAGGATTTTAGTGCTCACATATTCTAAAATAATTGCTACTCACCCTTCCCAAATAAAGGCGTATAAGAAACCACATAGATTTCAGTTACGGATTTTAGCTGGATTTGGAGGGAAGAGGTGGTTAACAAATTTTCAGGGGGGATAAAACTCCGTTGGGCTGTTACCGTGGGACTTTGACACCCCCTGGCAGTGATTTGGGGGCTTAACAGGAAAGAAGACAAACGAGCATTATAGCAAAATGTTCCAAGTGACCGGAGTCCTTGTTCCAAGCACAATTCCGTCACGGGCTGAGTGGTCTGAGAACAGGTGCGTTCAAGGCACAGCCACCAACAGGGTCTTGGAAAAGAGCAGACAGGTACCTTGGAAGAGATCAGCGACATCATGAGATCTGCCTGAGAGAATAACCAGAAAGGAGGCTTTTCTGCTATGTGGTGATCATCAATTCCATGTTCATCTAATTGCATGGTTTAGACAAAGCAGCCACTTTCGTAATTTTCAGCATTCTCCCCAAATATTTAAGACTTAAACAGACATCTTTGTATCTCTCGTCTGTCTCGCCAACATTTTTGTTTTGTGACATGGCAGTCACGGCCCCTGCTAATCGGTTCTCTGGAAATGAAGTCTACTGCAATGAAGGTGACCCTGTAAGAACCCATGAATGATGAAATCGGTTTTTATTATGTGTGACGTCATTCAAAGACAATGAGCATTTCCCCTAAGCTGTGTGTGCATGTATACACACACACACACACACACACACACACACACACACACACACACACACACACACACAGAGGTTGTGTTATGTACTTGCCACAGTGTGCTCCAGGGCAAAGAATCTTTGTCTGTATTGCTTTGTGCTGTATCACTAACCCCTGGAACATTAATGCCTGGAACATTAATGGAACTCAGGACGTATTTGTGGACAGAACTCTGCCCTACAAAATACCGTGGCTTTGGCTTTTTTTGTATAGAAACGGAATGCTTCCCCATGCTGTGCTGAAAAGTGTGAGGTTTTATCTTCCTTAATTCCGGTCTCTATTTTCTGTACTTTCTCCAGGTCCATGTCAAATCACTCTATTACCTCCGGGCATCTAATAATATTAAAAATGATATTAATATTTTAAACTTTTCATAATGCTTACTATGTCCAGAAACTGGAGTGTGCGCTTCACATTTTTCTTTAATTGCCACAGTAACGTCATGAGTTAGGCAATGTTTAATTGATGAGACAGACTGAATGCCAGACAGATGCCACCTGGAAAGCGTTGAAGTTGGGGCCAGGCGTCCACGCCTCTGACTAAACACTGTGACCTCTGTGACCTTATCAACCGCCACCCAGGTACCTCCGGGTCACAAAGCCCTCCTCACTTCAGGTCTTTCCTTTCTCAGTCGTCACACCTCCTTGCTCAGTTCACTTTCCCCTGCCCACCCGTGCCAGAAGCCATTATCTCTGTCAAATCTGGAAAGAGGGTGCATGACCGAACCGTCACGTAGGATGGCTGACTCATCAACGCAGCACACGGAAGTGTAAGTTCCCATGTATGGCCTCAGCCACACGTTTCCATCTTAAACTTTTAATCTCTGCTGCTCAAAGTTTTGTATACTCCTAAGGGAGTGCAGGCATCAGCAAGTCATTGAGAAAAACATCTCCGAAAATAAGTATCACTTAATTCATCCAACAACTTTCGTTATCAAGCTTACTGTCACAGAATAAATTGCATCCCCTGAAAATTCCTATGCTGATGCTCTAACCCCCAACAGGGCTGTATTTGGATACACGCTCTTTAAGGGGAGGAGTTAAGCTTAAATGAGACCATAAGGGTGTAACCTGTAACCTGATAAAACGGGTGTCCTTAAGAGAAAGAGACCAGAATTCATCCACTCCGTTGGGCAAGTGCACTTTCTCTCTCTCCGAAGACGCAGAGGAGAGGCCATGTGAAGGCCTCCGCAGGAAGCCAACTCTGCCTCTTGACCTTGGACTTCCAGCTTCCAGATCCGTGAGAAAATAGATTTCTGTTGTTTAAGCTGCACAGTCTGTGGCATTTTGCCATGGCAGCCGAGCAGACAATGCATCTGCCCTCCTGCTTGCCAAGCACTGTGTTAGGCGCTAGGGACACGAAGCTGAGCGAGCAGAGTCCTTGATCTGTTTTACTTAACGGAGCTGATGGCACCAACAATTTTAAGTAAAGTGTTATAATGGCCGGGAAAAGGAGAGATTAATTTTGTTTAAAAAGGTTAGTTAATTTTGACAGCTGAGGTAATTTTTACGTTGGGTCTTTTAGAAAAAAATAATAGTTTGGGAAAGAAAGAAATGGGGTAGTTTAAACTGGGAAAAGGAAAAATTTGAGCAAAGTGAAGATATGGGCAATGGTATGTGTGTCTAGAAATTGACAGTTTAATGTTATCAGTTAGAATATGGGGTGGTAGCTGGGCTCGGTGGCTCAGCCTGTAATCCCGCGCCTTTGGGAGGCTGAGGTGAGCGGATTGCCTGAGCCCGCGGGTTCGA
>NW_007252283.1:25444-28212 GCF_000164805.1 Carlito syrichta | reverse complement strand
GATCGCCGGAGCCCAGCAGGTTGAGGCTGCGGTGGCCGGGAGTGGCCACTGCACTCCAGTCTGGGTGACAGAGTGAGACTCTAACTCAAAAAAAAAAAAAGAATGGAGCTAGAATGGTCCTAACACAAAGGAAAAAAGTGAGCTGATGCATATCTCAATTAACTGATTTGGCCATTACATAGTGTATGTTTGCATTCACATTAATACATACAACTCTTACATATCCACAATAATTTTGAAACATTTTTTGTAATTACCCTTCCCTTTTAAAAAAAAAGTCCTTGATATTTGTCTAGAGTGACTTAGGCAGTACCAGGAGAGGGCAGGCAAGTGTCACACTTCCATAAGTGAGTTTACGTTTCTCCTTAATCCATTTGAAATACTGTAGGAACAATCAGAGTAGCAGATTGAGTCAGAGTTGATTTTGCTTCTTTCATAGGACAATAATTTATTTTAAGAAAGAAACTTCAAAGTCTTCCATTTAGAGATAATTAGGATAGCAAAGTGTTTCATGAACTGGAGGGATTCTTGGGTAGCCACTGTAATGGGTGGTAAGACTTGGGTTTTTTGTTATTATTACAAACAATGCTTCTCTAGATATACTTAGTATCTTATTTTATTTTCAATTTGCAGGCTTACCCTGTTGCCCACACTGGAGTGCAGTGGCATAATCATGGCTCGCTACAACCTTGATCTCTTGGACTCAGGCGATCCTTCTGCTTCAGCCTCCCGAGTAGCTTGGACTTCAAGTGTGTACCACCATGCCTGGCTAATTTTTAAAAAACTTTTGTAGAGACGAAAGCTGCCTAGGCTGTTCTTGAACTTTTGGACTCAAGCCCTCCTCCTGCCTCAGCCTCCCAAAGTTCTGGGACTATAGATATAAGCCACTGCACCCAGCCAGCCCTAAATATTTTATACATGACTTTTAATATGCATTTTTGAGAGTTTACACTTAAGTATACCCCTCAAATTAAATTGCTCAGCAGTAGCGACTTTTGTCTTCAACTTGATGTAGAACTGACCCAATGTAATGATTCCCATTACTTAGTGATTTCCAAACGCGTAGGTCGTTCCAACAGTGAGAGTAAGGTGACAGTTGTTGCTGTCTTTCCTCACAACTCTGTTATCTGCTGAGATTAACGACAAAATCAAGTCTCTCATTTTTTTTTTTTTTTTGAGCTGGAGTCTCACTACGTCACCCAGACTTGGGGGCAAGGGCATGCTCCCGGCCACCGCAGCCTCGACCTGCTGGGCTCCGGCGATTCTCCCGCCTCAGCCTTCCGAGTAGCTGGAATTATAGTGTGTGCCACCACGCTTGGCTCATTTTTGATTTATTGTAGAGACAAGGTCTTGCCAAGTTACCCAGGCGGGTCTCGAACCCGCGGGCTCAGGCAATCCCCTCGCCTCGGCCTCCCAAAGTGCTGTGATGACAGGCTGAGTCTCTGATTCTATTCAGCAAACAGGTCTAGAGGTAAGCCTAATGAAGCATCCGCTTTCCCCTTTTGGCCTAAAGCTTATTGCCTAAAAAAAGTCACTCAAGGAAGATGTGATAACATATGACAAGATCCAAACTCCAAGAGTATAGAGTCACCAAACGCGGTTAGGGGTCTGGACACAGCGCAGGCGGTGACCCTAGCCAGGTGCCATAGGAGAGCGACCGAAGTTACAAAGCAAACCCTTCCACTTCATTCATGCAAGAGGGCAGGTGTCTGCTGCTATAGCCAAGCCATCCATAATACTTGAGAGAATTAACATCAATGAGCAGAAAACATTCATCCAGATACTTCCTAGTGTATGCGTGCATGTTTATACATATATATAATTCAGATCTATCTTTGTTCCCAAATCTCCTTACACACCCAAATCAGTGGCTCTCATTAAGAACTCTCCCCCAGTCTCTTCATCTTTACTTCCCTTCTTTCCTGCCATTATGTGGTTAACACTGAATCAAAACTATTACCAAGGCTGAGCATGGTGGTTCATGCCTGTAATCCTAGCCCTTTGGGAGGCCGAGGCGAGAGGACCGGTTGAGTCCAGGAGCTGGAGATCAGCCTGAGTAATAAAGCAAAACCTCTTCTCTAAAAAAAAAATAAAAAATAAGCTGGGTGCGGTGGCTGAACCTGTCATCCCAGCACTTTAGGAGGCTGAGGCAAGGGGATTGACTGAGCCCGGGGGGTTTGAGACCACCCTGGGAAACATGGTGAGACCTTGTCTCTACGATAAATAAAAAAATTAGCCAGGTGTGGTAGCACATGCCTATAGTTTCGGCTACTTGGAAGGTTGAGGCAGAAGGATCGCCTAAGCCCAGCAGGTCAAGGCTGCAGTGGCAGGGAGCGTGCCATTGCACTCCAGCCTGGGCGACAGAGTGAGCCTCCAACTCAAAAAAGAAAAAGATAAAGAAAATAGCAACTATAAATAAATTTGCAAGTATGATGATTTCTAAACCCTGTGATTATTTTATAATAATGAATTTTTGCTTTGTTTCAGCACTTTCAATTCTAAAGCATACTAATTTCTTTTTTTTAAACCTAAAAGGTAAAGAGAAAAAAGAGTTCACCTAATAAATGGTGACAGTTTCTTGGATATCATATCTTTATTTGCAATATTTATTTTCTCAGTCCTCAGGAAATCAGGAGAATTTGGTTCCACTATGATTAAATTTCCATCTAAAAGTCATTTTAAGACCCCAAGCAAGGATAATGAATTCCACTCTCTTCGGTCAAAGGCTGCTGATTATGTCTTCTTTTTTTTTTTTTTGAGTTGGCGTC
>NW_007252283.1:20686-25424 GCF_000164805.1 Carlito syrichta | reverse complement strand
GCAGCGGCCGCTCCCGGCCACCGCAGCCTCGACCCGCTGGGCTCCGGCGATCCTTCCGCCTCAGCCTTCCGAGTAGCCAGAACTACAGGCACGCACTACCAGGCCCGGCTGATTTTTTGATTTATTGTAGAGATGAGGTCTCGCTGCCCAGGTGGGTCTTGAACCCGCGGGCTCAGGCAATCCACTCACCTCGGCCTCCCAAAGGCGCGGGATTATAGCCTGAGCCACCGAGCCCGACTGATTCTGTCTTCATACAAACACTCTCCTTTGACATTTCGGCCAGGCTCCTCTGATCCCTCTGCCTGCCGAGGTCAGCACCGGGGTTTTTCTTAGTTCGGGCAGAATCCAGAAGGAGCAAGAATCTCACTGAGAACGGCACAGTGACTCAGGCCTGTGATCCCAGCACTTTGGGAGGCTGAGGTGAGGGGATTTCCCGAGCGCAGAAGTTCAAGACCAGCCTGGGCAACTTGGCGAGACCTGTCTCTACGGAAAATAAAAAAATAATAAACTAAAAATTAAAAATGATGATAATAATAATACTAAAGCCAGGCACGGCAGTGCATGCGTGTAGGCTTAGCTATCTGGGAGGCAGAGGCAGGAGAATCGCCTGAGTCTAGGAGGTCAAGGCTGCGGTAAGTTGGGATCCTGCCGCTGCAGTCCGGCCTGGGTGACAGAGTAAGACCCCGACTCAAAAAAAAAAAAGAAAGAAAAAGAAAAAAAAAATACTGCTAAGTCAGTTTAGGGAAAATCCCCACCCTCGTATCTGACAACCCTTCATCTTATCATGCTGGTTTGCCCTCAGCATAGCCAGCATAGCCCAGGAGTTTCCTTGATGTTTTTCTTAGTAATTTTCCATCTGCTGACCCCCACCCTGTGCCTTGGTTATAAATTCCTTTTTGATCTTGTTGCAGTCACAATGGAGTTCACTCTCTCACACTGTAAAACCTCACTGCAGTGGTCCCTACACCATTCACCATGGCCTACCTTGAATAAAGTCAGTCACAAGTGTCATAAAGAACTTTTTCTTTAGTAGTGTTCTCTGGCCAGCCAGAGTATTGGAGTACACGGTCTTCTTTTCCCTTAAACCCCTCAGCTTTCCCTCCTCTCTGATACTCTAACTCTCCCATTTCGCCTGAAAGAAGAAAATAGGTTGAGTTGCTGAAGGGTCCCAGAAATAATCTCCTTAAATAAAAAGCTCATTTTTATTCTCTCTTGGAACACAGTGACCAAAAAAATGCCACCACTGCATCCCAGGGTATTTCTTTGAGAAATAGTCATAGCTTTCAATTTATTTAAGCAATTGTTGACTAGGTGCCAGGCACTGGACTAGGACCCAGGCCTTAGGTTAGCAGTGAAATTGCAATAAATATAACTTGTGAAATTCTCATCCTTAAAAGCTGGTAGTGCCAGCTGCGCACAGTGGCTCATGCCTGTAATCCCAGCCCTTCTGGAACTGAGGCGGGAGGATTGCTTGAGCCCAGGAGTTTGAGACCAGCCTGGGCAACATAGGAGACCTCCTCCACTCATGAGACTTGAGGTGAAGGGTTTACCTGAGCCCAGGAGGCAGAGGCTGTGATGATCATGCCACGGGACTCCAGCCTAAGGGAGAGTGTGAGACCTCAACTCAAGAAATTAAAACATAAAATAAACTGGAATAAAATAAAAGTCAGCAGACCCAAAGACTCACAGGATGAACAAAGCTAAGCAATAGATGTTCCGAGATGGTTGACAGACTCAGAGATGGCCCTAATGAGATCTTGGTATTTTCTCAAGAGTAGTCAGTGCCTGTAAACAGCATGAACTTTAGTTTACACATGAGAGGTAAAGAGTGGGAGCCTCGGTTTCATCTGAGGTTTCCATAGGAGTGAATGAAAAGACTGAAAATTATCATATTAACAATACTTCAGCACACTTAGGAAGGAGTCCTTTGCTTTATTGAATCAATGATCATTTCAACAAGGGCATAAATTAGGTATAATCACATAAAGTGAAAGACAGGATATGTACATCCAAGCATCAGTCTATTGATGGGAAGTTTAAATATGTTCAATATAATAAGCACTTAGAACGCTGAAGACATCTACGTTTGGGCATCACAGTCAGAGAGCAAAGACAGGAATTCTGCTTACTCACTGACGTAGCTTGGATGGTTGTCCCTTCCAAATCTCATGTTTAAATGTGGTCCCCGGCGTTGAAGGTAGGGCCTAGCGGGAGGTGACTGGATCATGAGGGCAGATTCCCTCATGAATGGCTGGGTATCATTCTTGCAGTGATGAGTGAATTCTTGTTCTGTCAGTTCCAGAGAGAGCTGGACGTTCCAAAGAGCATGGCACCTTTTCGTCTTTCCCGTGTTCCAGGTCTCGCCACGTGACGTGCCAGCTTCCTCTCCACCTTCTGCCACAACTGTAAACCTCCTGAGCCCGCACCAGAAGCCCAGCAGATGCCAGCACCATGCAGAATGGTGAGCCAAATGCGCCCTTTTTCTTTTCTTTTCTTTTGAGTTGGAGTCTCATTCTTGTCATCCAGGTTGGAGGGCAGTGGCACACTCACAGTCTCTCGATCTGCTGCTAGGCTCCGGCGATCCTTCTGCCTCAGCCTTCCAAGTAGCTGGAACTACAGGCATGCGCCACCATGCCTGGCTAGTTTTGTGATTTACTGTAGAGACGAGGTCTCACCAAGTTGCCCAGGCTGGTCTCGAACCCACAGGCTCAGGCAATCCACTCACCTCGGCCTCCCAAAGTGCTGGGATGACAGGCTGAGCCACCACACCCGGCCACCTTTTTCTTTATAAATCACCCAACCTCAGGTATTTCTTTACAGCAATGCAAGAACAGACTCATACACCACCCACTCAGTAATTCACAAAGATTTACATAAAATTCCCACAAACTGATCTCAGAAGCAGAGCAATGTTCTCTTTCCTACGAACACACATTGTGAAACCCTAGTGATTCTGTTTTATATAATATTGTTTGAGGCAATCTGTATAGGAAATTTGATCAAGATTCATAATGGCACAAATTTGAAAGGGTTTACATGTCTCATCACAAATTGCACTGCTGTCATAACTCACATAGAAGTAATTGTAGTATTTTATAAACTGCTTGCTCCCTAGGAGGGCAAATTGCTTAGCTAACCCGTATAAGCTTCCTGGCTGCAAATCTTCAACGCCATAGGTCTGTGTCAGAATGTACTCCAGCAGCCAGTTGGACCGTCCCTTGAGATTCGCCTCAGTCAAGTTCAAGTAGAACTGCAACATATCCTGCAGTCAAAAACAGTCACAAAAAGAAGTTGGCTCGCTTTGGCTACAATACTGTACAACAAGAAGAGTCCATATTCAGATTTATGTGGCATTCTCAAGTTTAGGCAGTAGTCGTTTTTAAGAAGATGAAAATTGGTTTCATTTTTTAAATTTATTTTTATTTTTTAAGGCTCTGAAGAGTCAGCCATTTACTTCATTTTGTTTTTCGTTTTTTATTTCTTTTTTTAAGTTGGAGTCTCACTCTGTCGCCCAGACTGGAGTGCAGTGGCCGCTCCTGGCCACCGCAGCCTCCACCTACTGGCTCCGGCGATCCTTCCGCCTCAGCCTTCCAAGGAGCTGGAACTACAGGCGCGCGCTACCATGCCCGGCTTATTTTGATTTTATTGTAGAGATGAGGTCTCACCAAGTTGCCCAGGCGGGTCTCGAACCCGTGGGCTCAGGCAATCCACTCACCTCAGCCTCCCAAAGTACAGGATTATAGGCTGAGCCACCGAGCCCGGCTTCATTTTGTTTTTTTAAGTGAAAATGGGTTTTAATGAACAAGAGGCTTGAGAAAAAAAAATCGATATGTAACTTTCTTAATTTTAAAAATTAGCGACAGAACATAGTAATCCAAATTAAATTATACAGAGATATGAACAAAATAAAAAAGTCTTCAATTCATACACCTTGGAAGTAACCATTGCTCATAGTTGTGTATAGATCAGTGGGAGGATAGAGGCCTCTAGTAACAGCCCACAAAACTGATTGTCAGATTTTTTTTTGTTTTTTTGTTTTGTTTTGTTTTTTTGAGTTGGCGTCAACCTGCTGGGCTCAAGCTATCCCTCCACCTCAGCCTTCCAAGGAGCCAGAATTACAGGCACACACTAGCATGCCCATCTAATTTTTTATTTATTGTAGAGACGAGATCTCACCAAGTTGCCCAGGCTGGTTTCGAACCCACAGGCTCAGGCAATCCACTCACCTCAGCCTCCCAAAGTGCTGGGATGACATGCTGAGCCACCGAGCCCAGCCTGATTGTCAAATTTTTAGAAATGTTGGGAGTCAGTTGATGCCACTTTGGTAGCTTGAAACTGTCCATGAAGGGAATATTTCTGTCATGGAAATTGTCAAAGGCTAAAAACCAAAGCACATCTTCCCTCAGTGAACTAGCTGTCAAACATATACCTGCACTCCAGTATACGTGTGTTGTTTTAGACTTTATGCAGAAAACAAACAAACAGAAATATTTGAAATATACATCCAAGAGGCTGGGCGCGGTGGCTCAGCCTGTAATCCCAGTGCTTTGAAAGGCCAAGGTGAGTGGACTGCCTGAGCCTGCGGGTTCAAGATCCGCCCAGGCAACTTGGCGAGACCTCATTTATACAATAAATCAAAAATTAGCTGGGCGTGGTGGCGTGCACCTGTAGTTCCAGCTCCTTGGAAGGCTGAGGCGGAAGGATCACCAGAGCCCAGCAGGTCGAGGTTGCGGTGGGG
>NW_007252283.1:0-20575 GCF_000164805.1 Carlito syrichta | reverse complement strand
AAAAAAAAAAAAAAAAAAAAAAGAAATATGCATACATGCTTACCTCTTTGATGTTTTCAAAAAAATTGAGCCTTACTATACAAACTCCTGTACTTTAAAAAATTATTTAGTGCTGTATTGGGAAAATCTTTCCAAGTCAATAAGTACATATTCATCTATAAGTATGTATGTGGGTAGGGATATATATATAGCTGAAGTTCAGAGACAAAATTAGGCAGCTATCAGTTGTAAAAGAATTCCTTTAGACTAATTTATCAGACGATTCTTTTTTGCTGCTACGATTATTTTGAGTCGGGGTTTCACTGTTGCCCAGACTGGAGTACAGTGTTACTATCACGGCTTACCATAGCCTTGAACTTCTGGCTCATAGGATCCTCCCACCTCAGCATTCCGAAACTGGGACAACAGGCATGTGCTACCATGCCCGGCTAATTTTCAAAATTTCTTTGTAGAGATGAGGTCTTGCTATGTTGCCCAGGCTGGTCTCAAACTCTTGGACTCAAGCAATCTTCCTGCCTTGTCCTCCCAAAGTGCTAGGATTACAGGCATGAGCCACAGCGCCTGGCCAGGCAATTGTTTTATTTTCCCACTTAATCAAATATTAAATTAAACCAGATTTCTCCTACCCTACCTCTTCCCTCTTCTATTCTGGGAACCATCTCCTTTTTAAATTTATCTAGGAAAAACTGCAATTGCATAACAGCTTTAATTGAAGTGAATTATAATAATTTCTAATTATATTTGTAGAAAGGGACAGTTACCCAAACGAAGTATCCATAAGCTAAATGTCCAGCTTTTTGTATATAGCCATAAACCTGCACCAGGCAACTTTTGTCTCAAAGGTAAGTATCCTCAGTTTTTTTTGAGTTGAAGTCTCACCCTTGTCACCTAGGCTGGAGTGCAGTGGCACTCTCAAGGCCACCGCAGCCTCAACCCGCAGGGCTTAGGCAATCCTTCCGCCTCAGCCTTCCAAGTAGCTGGAGCTACAGATGCATGCCACCACGCCCTGCTAGTTTTTGTGTGTGTGTATGTGCTTTATTGCAGAGACAGGGTCTCACCAAGTTGCCCAGGCTGGGCTCGAACCTCCGGGCTCAGGCAATCCTCTCGCCTCGGCCTCCCAAAGTGCAGGGATTACAGGCTGAGCCACCGTGTCCGGCCTCAATTTTTAACAAATACTCAATTTTTTTCTTTAAAAAACTGTTTTGTCTGGGTATGGTGGCTCACACCTGTAACCCCTGCACTTTGGGAGGCCAAGGTGGGAAAATCACTTGAGGCTAGAAATTCAAGACTAGTCTGGCAACACAGCAAGACCTCGTCTATACAAATAATAACAATAATAATAATAATGATAATGATAATAATTTATCTGGATGTGGTGGTATGTGCCTATAGTCCCAGTCACTCAAAAGACTGAGGCAGGAGGATCGCTTGATCCTAGGAGTTCAAGGTTCAGCGAGCGATGGTAGTGCCACTG
This sequence comes from Carlito syrichta, assembly GCF_000164805.1. Lineage (NCBI taxonomy): Eukaryota > Metazoa > Chordata > Mammalia > Primates > Tarsiidae > Carlito > Carlito syrichta. The sequence goes on along the minus strand of NW_007252283.1, from coordinate 19,101 downwards.
CATTCCAGCCTGGGCAACAGTGTGAGACCATGTTTCTAACCACAACAAAAAAATTGCTAGTATTTATTGAGCACTAAGTACCGGCCAAACATTTTTCTTTTTTTTTTTTATTTTTATTTTTTTGAGTTGGAGTCTCACTCTGTCGCCCAGACGGGAGTGCAGTGGCTGCTCCCGGCCACCGCAGCCTCAACCTGCTGGGCTCCGGCGATCCTTTCACCTCAGCCTTCCAGGTAGCTGGAACTACAGGTGCACGCTACTATGCCCAGCTAATTTTTTGATTTATTGTAGAGATGAGGTCTCGCCAAGTTGCGGAGGCAGGTCTCGAACCCGCGGACTCAGGCAATCCACTCACCTCAGCCTCCCAAAGCCGCGGAATCACAGGCTGAGCCACCGAGCCCGGTTCAAACATTTTTCTAAGCACTTTGTTCATGGAATTCTCATAGCAACTCAGTGAATTTAGCGATATCTTAGTCCCTATTTCACAGCAAAATAGTCTGGGACACCAAGAGGTCTGGTAATATGGGGTATGAGAGAACCAGGACAGAGTATGGTTCCAGAGCCCACACTCTTCTTGCTTGTATGTTCTGGAGAGAGGAATGAACACAGCTCAGTGAAAATTTCAATATATATACAAGTCCACAAATAAGTCACTACCCCATGAAAGCTTCATCTCAACAAATGTGAAGTGTTTGGAAGGGCAGAAAAGCCTCCCCAAGGTCAACCTTATCAGACCACACTCAGAAGGTTCTGACAAACACTCCAAGTATAAAAAAAGAAGATTCTCACATAGCCGTGCTGAGAAAAATCCTACTAATTAAAACTGGGGACATACATACATATGGGTCAGTTCTGAAATCTGCCAACTTACCAATAATTTGTAATCGCGAGGATCATACTGAAATAGTCTGATTCCAGGATTGTTGGTCTGTTTTTGTGAAACACTCTTCACTGGTGTTACAGCAGGAGCCACAAACAAAGAACTCACTGGACTCCCTGAACAAAACATATGCACATAAACATACATTTTAAAAAACTGAGCTTAATATTAAAAGTATAAACGGGTTCCAGATTAAGAGATAAATAAATATAGCCAAATGATGTGTGATCATTGATGGATCCTAACTTGAAACAACTCAAACAAGACAATTTTGAGGAAATAGGGAAATTTTTATTATCAATACTAAAGAATTATTGTTAGTTTTGTTAAGTAGGCTAATGTTATTGTGGTTACGTCAATTATTCACATATTTTAGCAGTGAATACAGAAGTATGTAGGGCTGAAGTAGATCTGATGTTCTAAGATTCACTCTCAAATACTTCAGCAAAAATATTAAAATAATACAGAGCCAGGCATAGCTCATGTCTGTAATCCCAGCATTTCGGGAGGCCCAGGTGAGAGGACTGCTAGAGGTCAGGAGTTAGAGACCAGCCCGGAAAACACAGGAAGACCTCATCTTGACTGAAAATCAAAAAATTAGCCGGTGTGGTGGTGCGTGCCTGTATCCCAGCTACTGGCATGCAGAGGCTGAAGGGTCACCTGAGCCCAGGAAGTCAAGTTACGGTGAGCCATGATCATGCCAATGCATGATCTCAACTTCAGTGAGACGCCCAACTCAAAAAAATAAATAAAATAAAATAATACAAATGGAATAGGCGAAGCAAATGTGGAAAAATTCTGATAGATGTTGAACATGAATGATGAGAACATGGGGGTTTGTTGCGTTAGTCTCTCTGTATATATATATCTAATATATATGAAAATTTTTTATAACTAGAAAAATCAAAGTCTATCACTAGCACACATACACACACACACATAAATATAAAACTAGCTTGTCCTGTGCCTCAACCTAAAATAATATTCCAATAATTACATAACAAAAACTTGAGTGAAGTGCCATGATGTTTTACACATATCTATTATATAAGTAAATTTTTCTCTGAGTAAAAAAGCTATCAAATGCTTAAAAGTGTCATTTTTGCCAAACCAACTCATCCTAGATGAGAGGTAAACATTTCAAAAATACTCCCCAATCATGAAAAAAATGCATGACTTTTCTCTTGTCTGACTACTATCAAATCAGGACTCTTATTTTGTTAACTCTGCCAGACCTGCTTTTTTTTTCTTTTCCTGCTGAGTAGGCGACAATGTCAACAAGGACTTACAAGCAGGAGCTTAATATATTTTAAACCCTTGTGTAAACTGTGCTTCACTTTTTAAATCCTGAGTTACAAAAGAAGTCATATCAAAAGAAACTAGAATCTAGCAGGTAAATAACCAGCAGTGCTATTTCTCTCAACTCAAAGATTCAAAAGAAAATTTGATTGAGCTCAGGGTCTCAGAGGCTTCTGCGTGGACAGCAAATAAATAACATTGGCCCTGTGGAGCTAATAGGAGCTTATGTTGAAAAAAATCCAGTGGCAGGGCTAATCTTACGATATGGACACTCTCCACACAGCCATTGAAGGCTGTCTGGAAACGCCCAGTGCTGGCAGGTTCTGACAAGACTTTGAAGCTACTGGATATTCCCGGCTTTGCCCCAGCCTCCCGGACTAGAGAGAAGCAAACAGAACAGCACCTCACCTTTCCTGTCTGAAAGAACCATTATGCTGTCTCTGTGAGTGTGTCCATAAAACTGTCCCGCAATGACATCGCTGTGTCTTCTGAAAATGTCGATCAGCTTCTCATTATAGCATTCCCTCACTGCTGTGGTGCTCACGGAATAAGGCAGATATCCCACTGGAACGTGTGCTATAATGTACACCTGGAAGAAGAAACACAGGAAGGACTCGTGAGAACCTGTTCGCACATTCATCAAAACTAAATGTCACACGGTTACCCAAGATGGAGAGGATATTAAAATGTAGGAAGGAAGCATACCACCTCTCCCATTTATGACCAAAAAAGAGACGAAATTACGAAACGACTAAGACCACTATATATTTGCTTGTCTCATTGACGCTACGTTGTTGATGATATAAGGTCCCTGTGACCCTGGTCACAATTTTTTGAATTGGCCTCTTTTTCTAGCCATAGAGAGCCAAGAATTCTAAGACTGGTGAAAGCAAAACAACATGAAAGAAAGCAAAGAGATGGGCCATGAGGTGCTTCATGTGAAAACGTCTTCAAGTTCTGCTTTCTATTTTGCCAAAACTTGACTCCACCCCGAGTTTATCAAACACACAACCTTAGCCTCCTGTTTACGCCCTGGCGACCCGGGACCGTGGGGACGTACCTTCTCTTCATTCTGCCGAGAGCTGCTCAGTGTGTCGTCCAGCCATTCAAACTGATTTGCTGGGTCAGTCTTGTTCTGGGTCACGGCATTTGGGCCATAGTACAAGTTGGTGTTTAGACTGACGATTCTGAGGCTCGGATTAGTTGGAACTTTCTGTGAATAAAAGCCACCTAGAAAAACAATTTTAAAACACATTTGAGGGAAACACACACACTTACACGCAGACATTGTGAAAGCAAATTCTCAGGGTTGACAGTTCTGCCAGGAAGCCTGCGCTTCACCCCCGGGGTTTAATTTGCCCACAGACAGGCTGTCATTAGATAAGAATCAGAGTTAGCAAGCATGTTCTGAAAACCTGCCATGTGCTGGGCCCCATGCTGGCACCTTCCCAGACGGAGGTAACAGCAGTTGTGTCCAATATTCAGATGAAAAGACAAGTACGTTGTGGGGTAAGTAAGGAGACCAAATTTTACAAAAGAAGGATTCATACGTCAAGTCCTACTTTTACATAATTCGGGAGCTAAGATGATAAGAGACAGGGTCGCAGATAAACTCCAAAGAATGGGAACACACATCGACCTTGCTCAAGACCCCTGAGGGAAAAAGGTCAGATAGACCAGACAGCGGCTACAGTGTCAGTAAGTCTCTGTGAGAGAAGAGGCTTACAGGTGTCACCCACTCACACTCTGCCCCGTGGTGAGAGGACACCCAAAGTCTGCTGCCACACTTCCAGAGGCGGCCCCCGAGGTCCTCACACAGCGTTCCTGGCTCTGGGCCCACTCGCCATCCAAGCCTCTCCTTAGCTCTCAGTGATGGCTGCTTGTGGCCTTGTTAATTTTCCTTCTTGTTGTCTGATCACAGCACCCCATGATTCTTACTACAGTGTAGCAAGGAGGTTGGGTTTGAGTGAGTTGCAAGTTACTTCTGAGGGGCTGCCCTTAATGTCCCAGTAGGAAAAGATGACAGTAGCTCTCGCTAGAGGCTCAGGAATGAAGAAATCTGAGGTCCCTCAGGCAGGCCACCTCTGCTCCAATCGCTTTTGGCTTTAAGATGCTCACGGAGGCTGGGCTCGGAGGCTCAGCCTGTCATTCCAGCGCTTTGGGAGGCTGAGGCGAGTGGATGGCCTGAGCCCGGGGCACGAGACCCGCCTGGGCAACTTGGCGAGCCCTCGTCTCTACGATAAATCAAAAGTTAGCCAGGTGTAGTAGCATGTGCCTGCAGTTCCTGCCACTTGGAAGGCTGAAGTGGAAGGATCTCCGGAGCCCAGCAGGCTGACGCTGGGGTGGCCATGAGTGTGCCACTGCACTCCAGCCTGGGCAATAGAGTGAGACTCCAGCTCAAAAAAAAAAAAAAAAAAAAAGACACTCGCTGAAAGCCTTCTGTGGCTTTCAACTTTAATACTGTGTTCCAGTGCTGAACTGGAGATTTGATGGTCTCACTGGAAGAATGGACAGCATTGCAAAAGTCACATGGTGGCACGGTGGCTCATGCCCGTTGCCCATAATCCCAGAACTTAAGGAAACTGAGGCGAGAGGATTGCCTGAGCCCATGGGTTCAAGACTGGCCCAGGCAACTTGGCGAGACCTCATCTCTACAAAAAAGAAAAATAAATACATAAATTAAAAAAGAGCCAAGCATGGTGGCACAAGCCTGTGGTCCCAGTTACTCAGAAAGCTGAGGCAGAAGGATGGTCTAAGCCCAGCAGGTCAAGGCTGCAGCGGCCCTGATCCCTGATCGTGCCACTGCACTCCAGTCTGACTCCAAAAAACAAAACAAAATAAAAAATAACAAAAAAAGAAAGTTACATGGCTTCCTCCTGGAGCTCGCATTCCGTCAGCTCTTCTCTGCCTGTGCTTCTCTGTTTCAAGCTGAGCCTCTGTGGAGTCCAGCGTCTCTCTAGGAATATCCTGATTGTGCTTCTGGCTTTCTCTTCAGTTGGTACAAGCTCTCCACGCGTCCTGCAGGTTTGAGGGTGTAAGACCACACACAGTTCTCTAGGTTAATCAGGGCCGTGGCCTGATTCCAACACAGCAGGTCTCAAGTTCATTTACGCTGTGATTTGCTGAGTGCTGGCGACAACAAGATGGTGGCAAAACCAAGAGTTTAAGAGAAACAGCAAAAGAGAAACTTCCAACGGAGAGGAGTCTAGCCGTTAACTTAAAGTGTGTCTCAAAACTAAAAATATCAAAGTATTTATTTATTTACTGTTTGTTTGCTTTTCTATTTGAGTCAGGGTCTCATTCTGTCATCCAGGCCAACAGAATACAGTGACACGATTGTGGCTCACAGCTGCCTCAACCGCTTGGGCTTGGGAGATCCTCCCGCCTCAGCCTCCCAAGTCATAGGACTACACACCACCACGGCCAGCTAATTGTTGTTTCTTGTTTTTTGTTTTTTTGTGGAGACGAAATCTTACGACGTTGCCCAAGCTGGTCTTGAACTCGTGGGCTCAAGCGATCCTCCAGCCTCGGCCTCCCAAAGTGCCGGGGATTACAGGCGTGAGCCACCACATACAGCCCAAAGTCTTACTTCAATAGCTGGGCCCCTCATTTAAGCTCACACAATGTCAGGGGTATACGTAAGGATGTGTGCAAAGCCCCTGGAGCAGGGGGCCTGTAGACGCCACCCAGGGAAGGCCAGACTGTGTGATACTTAGGCATTACTTTTCTAAGATCCGCAGAGTCCAAGTTAAAAGCTTAGTCATCCTTACTTCACTAGCTGTTTTATAACGTGGGTGCAGCTTGGTCAAAAGCCAGTGTCCATTTCTCTTCTCACTTTTCCAATTAGAAACATCCATGTTTATTTCTATCTAAATCCAAAGTTCCACTTCTGCTTCATGGGACAACCCACCTGCACGAGCACGGGAGAAGAACGGGAAACGCTTCCCGCACCATAAACACATTCGTAACACGTGTCATGGGAAAGGGGACCGCTCACCGTCCTTCAGAAAAACTGTCCTCTCCAGAACTGGCAAACCCAGCAACATTAAGGATTTAAGTCCAAACAGCATGAATAAAAACAGAGGCAAAACTGGGACACGGAAATCGCCTTTCACTCACCTTTCCTCAAAGTGCCAAGAGCTTCTTCATCCAGCCACGGTTTCCAGAGACTCGCTACGGCCTTGTACACTTTACTGGTGACTGTGGGCAGCTGATCCTAGCCACAAACAACATCATCCACCATTGAAACTTTAAGGCCAGATGGATTAATTCATTTAAACACATGAGCACTAGCTACTCTGTGAGGCGTCTGGAGAGACAAGGATAAAGACTAGACAGACTGAGCCTTCAAGGAGTGTATAACCTAGTGAGGAAGTGGGAAACAAAATCTCAGTGGTAAGACGATGTGCTGAGAGGGGCATGGCCGTCCCGGGTGTACGGAAGCCAGAACCACCAAGCACAGCCCAGGGGATCAGGCCGGGGAGTGGAGGGGCATTTGAGCCAGGCCTCCATGAAGGATTTTATCAACGTAACAAGCAAAAGCATCCAAGCAAAATCAAGGGCTCAGGCACAAACGCAGGCATGGTCGTGCAGATGTGTGCCACCCACCGAGAGAAGATCAGGGCTTCTTCATGCCAGGGCACGGCATGGATCAAAAGTGTGCTCTCTAGAGAGACGCTGGAACAAGTTTAAGCAAGTTGAGCACCAGCTAGTTACTATATATATATATTGCATATATATACATGTAAATTATATATGTAAATTATATATATGAATATCTCTCTTTCTCTGTCAGATCAGGGCCACTGGTCTGAGAATTACACAACAGCTTAGGCCATTCTAAATTGGTAAATCTCTTCATCACTGTCATTATCATCATAGAATGAAAAGTCCTAAGCGCTGGCCATTTGTCTACTTTGGGATGGATGCCAAGAATGATACAGTATGGTGATGTAGATTCTTAGAATTATATAAAAACCACTCCACAGGTTCCTCTGTTGTTTTTTTTTTTTCTCCTTCTTCTTTCCGTAAGCATGTGGGCAGCCAAAGAAAGGCAGAGGAAGTAAGCATCCCCCGCCCCGCCAAAGACCGCAGGCGTGCCAGGTTTTATTCCAAGTTGCTACGCTCTATCTTAAACAAGAGGAATATGAGCACCAGAGGAGTTAGGTGACTCATCCGGGCACGGTTGGTCTGTCTCAAGCTGGGTCTACATGCCAGGTCTTGCATGTAGATCATCACTCACGTCCAATAGCCTGTCGCACTGCGTTTCCTTGGCGGTGGTACAACCACTGCTGAGAAATAAGGCATGATGGGAAGCAGCCCACCCACAGGTTGGGGGACACCAGTCTTGCCAGCGTAGGAGTAAATGGGGACCCTGGCCCAGACAGCATCCTTGGGTGGCAACAGGAAGAATCCCTGGGTCGCCCACGTTAATAGCTACTTCTTGCTAACGGGTGGGGAAGGGCCTCTGTACATCGTGTTTGTGTGGTTGTGATGCACGGGCATGGAGCTTTCATGGAGAAGCAGCACTTATTAAACTAGATCTCAGAGAGCAGCCCTGGAAATCATTGGTCAAATTCTGTTACATTTGACTCCTATTACAGTCTGTCACACTCTGTCACATTGGACATTCCTGAAACTGTGAGGTAGAAGGACCGTGGTAGAATAATAGAAGATTTTCAGATGTCGAGGCATAAGCTGAGAGAGAGGGAAAAAAAATGAACTGAGAAAGGTATACAGGCTGCCCAACTTATCCCAGCTATAGGCATACATAAAATAGGTCTGACAATTAAGTTCACAAGTTCAGCCTAGAAAAAGCGCTACATATCTCATTGCTGAATGTCACTATGGTCACCTTCGAAATACTCCCCTTGGGAAGCTATGCTCTGATGCCAGCGCCTAGTTCACCCATCAAAACAGTTTTGGAACTCTTTGGCTGGAATGGCCATCAGCTTTTGTCATATTACCCTTGATGTCATAAAAATGTCTTCCTTTCAATATTTTCTTTATCTTTGGGTAAAGAAGAGAGTTATTGGGGGCCAGATCAGGTGAGTAGAGAAGGTGATCCAATACAGTTATTCGTTTACTGGCGAGAAATTCCCTCTCAGACTGTGCTGGGTGAGCTGGTGCATGGACTGTCATAATGCAAGAGCTCCACTGGGACCATTTTTGCACACACATTTCTCACGTCGAGATTTTCAGTTAAGATTTTCCTGTTTCTCTATCGATGTTTATCCGGTCTGCTACACTTCACACAGTCAGCTGATTTTAATGCACAATCTGATGAATCTTTGCAATGTTTTCATCCGTTCTGTTCATGACTGGCCATCCTGCCCTCTCTTCATTAGTGACACTTTCTCTTCCCTCAGAAAAACATTTAATCCATGTGTACATTGCCGTTTTCTTCATGGCATCATCTCCATAAACTCGGACTAACATGTCTCTGATTTCACTTCCACTCTTGCCCAGTTTAACAAGAAATTTAATGTTTGTTCATTGCTCTAATTTGAGCTCTGACATTCTCATGATGGCACACAAAGACATGGAACCACCATAATGGACACCACCTCAGCAGTCACCGCCACACATCAACACGAACACAACTGTGAGACACTGACACACCAAGGTTACGAAACCTTTCTAAGCTGTTTGTACAGTGCTGCCAACGTAAGTGCACGGTGGCAAGTTCCTGAGCTTAATTGTCAGACCTCATATTCTGGAAGTCAGATGGCATCTATATCTTTGAGTTATTGCAAAATTTGGCTTGACAAGAAGAAGACAGAGATAAAGGTACAATGGAATAAATCTTCAAAGGAGTCAGAAACATGCAACTTGTGTCACTACTTAAAGCTACACTGGCCGGGCTTGGTGGCTCAGCCTGTCATCCCAGCACTTTGGGAGGCCGAGGAGAGTGGACTGCCTGAGTCCGCAGGTTCAAGACCAGCCCGGCCAGCTTGGCAAGACCTCATCTCTACAATAAGTCAAAAATTAGCTGGGCATGGTAGCGCACATCTGTAGTCCTGGCTACTTGGAAGGCTGAGGCGAAAGGATCACCAGAGCCCGGCAGGTTGACGCTGGGGTGGCCATGAGCGTGCCACTGCACTCCAGTCTGGGCAACAGAGTGAGACTCCAACTCCAAAAAAGAGAAAGAGCTACGCTATCCCCCAGCCCACTGACTGAGGGCTAGTGAGCTATGTGCCCGCTAGCGAGCAATGTCCCTTCCGTATCTTCTCAATGGTTCTCACAAAAACTTTCCAAGGCAGGTATTACGGCTCCTATTTCCACAGCTGACCTATGGATCAGGGACAGTCAGTGAATCACCCCAGCTGGCCAATTTATAAGAGGTGGGACCAACGAGAGACTTAAAGTCTAGCAAATAGGACTCTAACCCCCATATTTTCCATGCTCCCAGATGGCCTGTCACAAATCCCAGACGTCACGTAAACACGACGTGTGCGGCCTCGGGCTGCATGGTGGCCGAACACCTCAACAGAAGCCCAAGTTGACTGTGAGTTGAGAAGCTGACACACACAGACTCGCTCACTGTTCACCTCTAGAGGGCAGGCCGGGGCCAAGAAGTCACTTGAAACTTCAGCTTGCCCTGGAGCACAAATTTTCAAAATCCCCGCAGTTAGCCAGAATGGCTAAAAGAATCAAAACCCCCACGGAGCCTTCATCTGACATGAGATGGAAAAGACAGGCAAAGAGAAGAACGCAGATGAAGAGAAGCATACGGGTAGATACCATGTTTGGGAGACACTGGCTATTTGGGATATTAGAGACCTAGGATAATGTTTGTGAGACGTGGGCACGCGACGTGCGGAAGGATGTTGGTCAAACTGAACACAGGCCTGAGGTTCAAAGACCCAGAATATGGGCTCTGCCACTGAGGAACTGTGAGCACTTAAGCAAGCTCTTAACATTTCTGGGCCTCAGTTTTTCCATCTGAAAGACGGAGGGTTGACCCAGATCAGGGATCAGCAAACATTCTCTGTAAAGGGTAAGATGATATCTATTTTTGGCTTATGGGCTGTAATGTCATTGCTCAGCTGCTCTCTACCCTGCCATCATCACACAAAAGCAGCCACAGATGGTACAGAATAAGTGGGAAGATCGCTGTGTTCCAATAAAACTTTATTTACCAAAACAGGCAACAGGCTGAATTTGGACCACAGGCGATGATTTGCCACATCCTGGGTTGAACAACCACCTCTGGGATCTCTTAAATCTGTGAAAAAAATCTGTAAAAGTTTCTATACTATCTCTTAAACAAGCACTTAACATTTCTGGGTCTCAGTTTTTTCATCTATAAAACAGAGGATTGACCCAGATCAGGGATCAGCAAACATTCTCTCTAAAGGGTAAGAAAATATCTATTTTTGGCTTATGGGCCGTAGTGTCATTGCTCAGCTGCTCTCTACCCTGCCATCATCACACAAAAGCAGCCACAGACGGTACAGAATAAGTGGGAGGATCGCTGTGTTCCAATAAAACTTTATTTGCAAAAAACAGGCAACAGGCTGAATTCAGACCACAGGCGACGATTTTCCAAATCCTGAGCTAAACAACCGCCTCTGGGATCTCTTAAATCTGTGAAAAAATCTGTAAAAAGTTCTATACTATCACAACTGGACCCTATGACCAGGACTGGCGTCCTGCTTTTATGCCCAGGTTGCTTCTCAAATGGTCACTCAGTTGGGTTGGAACCAGGAAAATCTCGGGCATTCAATATTCTGAACATTGTCTCTGACTTGAATCGCATATTAATTAGATAAACTGGACCCGAATATGCACCTTCCTCTTTAGTTCTTATGGTAGTTTCTTATGTTTTTGCTTTTAATCGCAATCTAGCTGAGATCAGAGTATGTAGCTTTTTGTATGCCTAACAGAAATTCCAATAGAAAATGTAAGTATCTGTCAACATTAACCTTCCTTGCTAACCATGTCATCGAAATGCAAATGAACAAAAAAATATTTAAAAGGAAGGAGAGGATGGGCTCGGAGGATCACATCTGTAATCCCAACACTTTTGGAGGCCAAGGCAGGAGGACTGCTTGAGTCCAGGAGTCCGAGATCAGTCTGGGAAATATAGCGAGAACTGGTCTTTACAAAAAATTTAAAAAATTAGCCATGTGTGGTGGTGCGTGCCTGTAACTCCAGCTACTTGGGAGGCTGAGGTTGAAGGATTGCCTGAACCCAGAAAGTCAAGGCTTCAGTGAGCAAAAAAAAAAGAAAGAAAGAAAGGAGAAATTGAACATTAGGAAGAAAAGCAGAAATTAATCCACAAGTTGGGTAATTTGCTTCTGAAAACTCACGGTTGGCATGTTTTTATGAGTTATTAAAAGAATCCTCTTAAAGTCCCCCCAAGTACTTGTCTTTGCCTTCCTCAATGATTAGCATTAAGAGAGCACACTCTACCTCCAAGAGACCCACTCCCGGGCCTTATCCCTGGCTGATTATTTTGACATGACTAATTGAGAAATCCTTTAGCATTTCCGGAAGTTGACATCAAATTTACCTGTGGCCAATAGTCGTGGTTACCCAGTGCAGGGAAAACCTGGAGATTTGGAAAAAGACTCTGGACGGTGATTGTCATATTTGTGATCACGTTTATAACCGTGTCCGTCGAGAGCTCGGATACTGGGACATGAGGTGGGCTATCCCTGAAAAAGAGACAGAATTATAAGCATCAAAAGCAACTTTATAAAGAAGCATTAGACCTGTGCGTGGTTCCTTCCTATACCTATCACTGCAGACATCCACTTGAAAATAGCAGATCGCAGTTAAAGCAGCTTACACTGTAGATAAACCAGTCTTCACCTACCTCTCCCGCACTGAGTCTCCTATAAAAGAAGATTAACAAAAATACTATACAAAAAATACCCCAGAAATCTCAGCCTATTTCACTGCCCGACTGAAGACTAATAAGAGGCAAAAAAAAAAAAAAAATGCAGTCATAAAAGTATCGATTCCAGAGCCAAAATGCCTGGCTCAAATCCCAGTGTTGCTCAATGACGAGCTGTGAACACTTGAGAAAGTCACTTAGAGTGACTTCTTTTCTTCATCTGTAAAATGGGAACAGTACCGATATTATTCTCATTTTATAAATTACAAAGTATAAACTGATTAAAACAGTACCTAGCACACAAGGTAAACCCCTGCAAGTATTGGCCATGGACATTATTACAGATAAAATAATACAAGCCTCTTTGCGTTATCAAGATGAATGGAACTAGTGAGTTACACCTACAGAAAGTGATACTCCACAGATTTGCCAGGGCAGGTTAACAGCTGCTGTCTTTTATCTTTGATGATTTACTGAAGACCCATCATCCCGTTAATCAACACCTCAAGACATGAATACAAGTGTGCTGTTGATGGATTCACCTCTTAGTAACATCGACATATTTCTAAAGCTTGCACTCCAAATAATAATAATAACAGGACTTCTTCAATTGCTCTTATCTCTAATAACATTGATTCATTTGACCTAGTGTTTCTAAACGAAACACTTAAAACATAATTAATCTCCTTATGGAATTCAGCACTCTAATGAAGCTTAGGCCACTGCAGATAAACGCTGAGTAATTAGTGGCATTTATAGACTCACTTACCCTGTCCATATCATGAAAGACGCTTCTTGTCCCGAATTCTTAATAAAATCAAATGCTGACAAAATAAGTTGATATGGAGAATCACACAGAACGTCCCCAAAAGGGCCAGGATTGGAGGCGTTTGCACCTTTGGATGAAGAACACACTTTTGTGTGGTCATCTGTGATGTGGTATGTAGGGTCTAAGTGTAGATCAGTCACATGCCAAAACTGTCCTGTTGATTAGAAAAGAAATGCCGATAAATCTAATTTTTCTCTTTTGGAAGTATCATACAAATATTTACGGTAAGACTAGAGACGGTTGTTCTTCCCTGGGATGGCGTAAAACTAGTAATTGAAATGCATTAAATACATACAATCCTTCCCTCTGAGACGACGAAGATTTCAACAGCAGGAAGAATCTACTATGTCTTTTTTTTTGGTTTTTTTTTTTGAGTCAGCATCTCACTCTGTCGGCCAGGCTGGAGTGCAGTGGCAGGATCACAGCTCGCTGCAGTCTAGACGTCCTAGGCTCAGGCAATCTGAGTAGCTGGGACTACAGGTGCATACACCACACTTGGCTAATTTCCTGATTTCTTTTTTTTCTAGAAATGAGGTCTTGCTATGTTGCCTGGGCTGCTCTCAAACTCCTGGGCTCAAGCAATCTTCCCACCTCAGCCTCCCAAAGTACCGGGATTACAGGCGTGAGCCATCGCACCTGGTGACAATTTACTTCTTCTGCACCTGCAACCTGATGAGCTCAGTGTTAGCGTGACTACCTAATAAAGATTACATAAGATGGCGGGACCTCATCTCTACAATAATTAAAAACTTAACCGGGCATGATAGTGTGCACCTGTGGTTTCAGCCACTTGGAAGGCAGAGGTGGAAGGATCCCTTGAGCCCAGCAGCTCGAGGGTGCAGTAGCTGTGAGTGTGTCACTGCACTGCAGCCTAGGTGACAGAGTGAGATTCAGACCCAAAAAAAAGAAAAGAAAAGTTTGCATAATAAAGTATATGGCGATATTCTTCCAGAAAGTCAATGATAATATCACTTTGTGTCTTAATAGCATGTCTCCTTTCAGAATTTAGGGTTTTGGAAATTATTTACCTTTTTCTTGTAGGAAAACTTACACGAAAATAGGATGTAGCTTGTTAGAGTTGCACAGTGAATAGATGCAGAACCAGCAACTATATATCACTCAATTTCTTACAGAATCTTGCCTTTCAACGTTAATTGAAAGAACATAAATCTTTAATACTAGCTTTAAGACCAAAATAATAATATCCAGAGGCTTCTAAAAGCTATTTAATAGAGGTTCATTTGCTATCATACACTTGTATAAAACTTTAGTAATATTAAGGGAAGCAATTGTTAAAGAAGACGCTTCCGGATAATCCCTTCAGGTCCTCTCCCACAGTAGGAGCTTTTCTGTACTCTCAGTAAATCCTGCTTTAAAAAAAAAAAAGGAGAAGCAGCAGCTTCCATTGGGTTTTCAGGGAGAAGCCAAACCCATTTGATTGCATCTCTGCTTGGAAATTACCTTAAGAAAGATTCTTTCATTGAAGGCAATACTAGAACAAATAGGCCCGCTTGGTGGCTCAGCCTGAAATCCCAGTACTTTGGGAGGTCAAGCAGAGTGGAATGCCTGAGCCAACGGGTTCGAAACCAGCCCGGGCAACTTGGCAAGACTTTGTCTCTACAACAAATCAAAAATTAGACGCCAATAGCTCTGGCTCCTTGGAAGACTGAGGCAGAAGAATCGCCAGAGCCCAGTGGGTCGAGGCTGTGGTGGCCATGAGTGTGCCACTGCACTCCAGCCTGGGCGACGGAGTGAGACTCCGACTCAAAAAAAAAAAACTAGAACAAATAATCATAGTATCATAATAGTAGCTCACTTGATTAAGCATTTACTATGTGTCAGGCACTGTAATATGCACTTGAAATATATGATGTCATTCATTCTCAAAACTACTCTCTGACATGGGAATCATGGTTCTCATTTTAGAGTTGAGAAACCAGTGCTGGGCAATTAGGAAGTCGGCTCAAGTGCACACAATAACACATTTGACTCCTCATCTGAAGGGCACCCAAGTCTGCTAATATATAATTTAAATATATCTTCAATGATTTGATTGCTTTCTCAAATACAATTTTCAAATTGTTTTAGTATTGAGATTTTTTTAAATTCACACTGAGTTTTTAGTTCACTCTGGTGACGGCTGATTTACATCAGAAACACATCAGGGCCGGGCTTGGTGGCTCAGCCTGTCATCCCAGGACTTTGGGAGGCCAGGGCAAGTGGATTGCCTGAGTCTGCAGGTTTGAGACCAGCCTGGGCAACTTGTGAGACCTCATCTCTACAATAAATCAAAAAATTAGCCGGGTGTGGTGGTACACGCCTGTAGTTCCAGCTCCTTGGAAGGTGGAGGCGGAAGGATCGCCGGAGCACAGCAGGTCAAGGCTGTGGTGGTCGTGAGCGTGCCACTGTGCCCCAGCCTGGGTGACGGAGTGAGACTCCAACTCAAAAAAAAAAAGAAGAAAAAAAAAAACACATCAGAAGTGACAAAGGAGCACGTACTAAATCAGAAGCACAGAGCAAACAAGTGAAATACAAACTTTTACCTACACAAATACGACAAAACTTAAATAAAACCCAAAGCTGGGAGAATAAAGTGGAAAAAAGTTGATTTGTTAAGGTGGAAACGATGAGACCTTTGTATGGAGGAAGGTAAGACCTAAATCGATCAGCAACAATTGGGTTAATTAATTTAAGGAAGAAGGTCTTAGGGAACACTTACAAATGCTGCAAAAACGTATTGACTAGTGTTGTAACAACAGATGACCATTATTAAACAATTCCAGCAAAACAGATAACCACGATCAGCCACCGAGAGCAATTCCAGCACATCCTGCACAGAACTATCTCAACACAACCCCCAAAACTTCTTCAAAGACCCCGCCTCCGTGCAGACAAGACACGTTTTGCTGCACTGCCCTTCACTTGCTTGTATCATTATATTCGGCCTTTCATAAATCTGCCTTTCTAAACTCACAACGGTCAGTTCTTTCACCCACAGGCAACCTTGGCCTCAACCAGTCGAATGTGTGCCATTATTGTTATAATCTTATAACACATTTGACTTCACAACTAATAAGTGGCAGACAAAAAATCCAGAAGAGAATAAATATAAAATAGTTTTTGTGGTCAATTACTTGGCACTTAGTCCCCATTTGAAAACATCTGCCAAAGGTCACTTGATGTATTTTATTCCACGATGCAGAAAATACCCCAACCTTCATTTCCAGCTTAGATAAACTTCACCTGGCACACAAAATAGACATGTAGCTCAGAGCCTGAGACAGTTCATCCCAGTGTAAACATCCATTTTTAGTATCTGTCGAGTGTTAAGATATAGTGAACTTCACACACACAACCGTGTAGTGGTTAAGAGCAAAGGCTCGGGTAACCCCCTCGGGTCCCCTCCCACTGTGGGAGCTTTTCTGTCCTCTCAATAAATCCTGCTTTAAAGAAAAAAAAAAGAGCGAAGGCTCCAGCATCACACCGCCTGACTTCCAACCCAAGCAACACCACCTACTGTGTGATCTTGGCTCATTTCATCAGTAAAATTGGAATAATAATAGTGCCTTCCATGAGAGGCAAGTGACTTAGTAGAAGTAAAGCCCTCAGAAGGTGGACACCCAGAGACAGGAGTGCTCGTTTTATTGCTGTTATTTTGTAACTCCAAATCTTGAATTTGAAACTTTCCATTTCCAAGTAATACTTAAAATTCATCAAGTCCTTATGATATGTTTAGTGCTGTTTTGCATGCTTCACATATATAAGCTCATTTTTATCTCTATTTTACCGATAAGGGACTGAAGCTCACAGAGATTAAGTCCAAGTTACATATATCATACTCAACAGAACTAAAATATGAATTTAGAAATCCAGTGCAAGAGTCTATGTGGCCCTTAACTGAGCAAGCAGCCTCTTTGTGTCCACATTCAAATATCCTCAGTCTTACTTGCCTTACATAAAAATGATGACAGCATTTACATATGAGATACTGTGAAAGCGTGAAGCGAGTCAGAAGCACATCCTTCTGATGTCATCTAGTACCTAGACTTACATATCTTCAGATCTGGACTCGGCCTAGAGATAGTGGGCTATCGTGGGCCCTCAACAAACATTCTCAAGTTTATGTATGGTGACTTTTAGGCAAAGGCAGATTTCAAGATTCCCTCAAGATCACATGACCCAATAACGAAAGCTGGACTGGAACCAGTCTCTCCAGACTTACAGTCTAGTGCTCTTCTTACTACCTCGCATTGCCAGACAGATACACAAGGAGGCAATTATTCAGAGTCACTGAAAGATATCTTTAAATAGAAGCCAAGAAGAGAGCTCTGACTGGTTCCTAGCCTGGGATTTATGAGTCACAAGCCTTCAGAGGCCACACCTCCTGTCCTAGTGAAATTGTATACAAAATGCATGTGCGCATGTGTGTGTTTTCAAGACCACTGGGCTGGCATGGGGCAGAGTCCACACTCCAATCTAGGTTCCCTGGTTCAAAGTCCAGATTTCTTTTCACTAGACCACAATTGCTTTCTTGTTCTGCTGACCAGCTTTTAGAAATATTTCCAAAACGTGTGTGAGTGTGTGTGCATGTGTGTGTGTTCAACAAATTCAGACAAATGCTCAAAATTATACCAGAAAATCTTTAAGTCAAATAAAATGTTACAATTCATCTTAAAGAACCCATTGAAACATAGTTCAGATGTTTGTACCTGTGGCTGCTGTTTACATAGATGTTTCTTTTCTATTTGTTTTAAGACAGGTCTCACTGTCACCCAAGCTAAAGTTAAGTGGTTTGACTACTGGGCTCAGGCAAACCTTCTGCTTCCCCCAGGCTTCCCAGTAGCTGGGACTACAGGCGAGCGCCACCATGCCCAACTCCTTGTTGTTGTTGTTGCAGAGATATGGTCTCACTCTGTTGCACAGGCTGGTCTCCAACTCCTGGGCTCCAGTGGTTCTCAGCCCCTGAAGGGCTAGGGATTACAAGGCGTGAGCTACTGTGCCCAATAAATAGGTGTTTATTTGTTTATAACGTGGCCCTTGTGTGTCAAATACACCAGCAGGTCCCAGTCTACAGGATCTAAAGGGTTGCGGCCCAGCACACACAGTTCTGAAGCATCCTAGCGGCGGGCTTCTCTAACTGCCAGGACTTCATGGGGCAGAAAGCTGAGACAGAAATTTAAACACACAAACACCAGACAAGCCAGCAGAGGCCAGGCAAGGCGGAGGGGGTAAAGAAAGCCCAAGCACTGAGGGCTAGGAGTAAGGAGGAGGGACATGTTCGCATCAAGTGCAAAACATGTCAAATACGACATACAGCCTGAGTCGTGAGACCGATGAGTCAACAGTTCAGGCCTTTGAACTCCAGTCACCCTTCCTCTGCAGCCGGAGGTGATTCACCCCTGAAGCTTCCCTACCAAAACAGGGAGGTGTGAGGTAGACATTCACACAGTCCCCAGGAAGCGTCCACTGAGACTCCCCCGAGTGTCCATTGGCTCCTTTAAACCAAAAGGTAAACTGGCCAGTGGTTGGCTTCATGCAACCTGAGACGGTTCGTCTCAAAATCCTCCAAGGTCAAGGTCATGAGAGCAGCACCACTTCGACCCTCAACAAAGCAGAAACCGGCGCACATCAACACTCGGGGGCAATTTCTCGGCATGGCTGACATTTGCCACAGCTGGAAAACCCTACTGACAGTTCTGGCTTGGGACCCACTGACAGCCGGGTCACGAGGACTTGGCGCTCAAAGACAGGACAAGACCCTGGCTGTGGAACATTCCCGAGGTCTTGAGACCGCAGAGAGAGGGAGAGAGACACCCGGGGAGAGGGAGAGAGACACCCGGGGAGAGGGAGAGAGACACCCGGGGAGAGGCAGAGAGACACCCGGGGAGCGGGAGAGAGACACCCGGGGAGAGGCAGAGAGACACCCGGGGAGCGGGAGAGAGACACCCGCGGAGAGGTCTCGGCGCTGGGCGAGGCTGGAGCTCTCGGGGCAGCCCTCTCCAAAGCACATCAGAAGCCCCCTTCTCCAAGTCTGTTCCTCCTCTCACAGAGCAACTGTTTCCAACGGGCGTCGGGGGGGGGCGCCTCGTTTTTGAAACGCAGGCTCCGAGGGCGCCGGGCCACCCCTGGCCACATACTGACCCATCCCGGACCAGAGGTTCTCAGACTTCGGCGTCCGTCCGAATCCCGAGGGAGGGGGCAAAGCCGCGGGTCAAAGGGCCCCGTCCCACCTCCGCGGTTTCGGATTCCGCG
>NW_007252282.1:758413-771258 GCF_000164805.1 Carlito syrichta | reverse complement strand
GGGGCCGGCGCAGTTCCACGGCGAGAAGGGCATCTCCGTCCCGGACCACGGCTTCTGCCAGCCCATCTCCATCCCGCTGTGCACGGACATCGCCTACAACCAGACCATCCTGCCCAACCTGCTGGGCCACACGAACCAGGAGGACGCGGGCCTCGAGGTGCATCAGTTCTACCCGCTGGTTAAGGTGCAGTGCTCACCCGAGCTGCGCTTTTTTCTGTGCTCCATGTACGCGCCCGTGTGCACCGTGCTGGACCAGGCCATCCCGCCGTGCCGCTCCCTGTGCGAGCGCGCGCGCCAGGGCTGCGAGGCGCTCATGAACAAGTTCGGCTTCCAGTGGCCCGAGCGGCTGCGCTGCGAGAACTTCCCGGTGCACGGCGCGGGCGAGATCTGCGTGGGCCAGAACACGTCGGACGGCTCCGGGGGCCCGGGCGGCGGCCCCACCGCCCACCCCACCGCGCCCTATCTGCCGGACCTGCCCCTCACCGCGCTGCCCGGAGGCGCCGCGGACGGCCGCGGCCGCGCCGCCTTCCCGTTCTCCTGTCCCCGCCAGCTCAAGGTGCCGCCCTACCTGGGCTACCGCTTCCTGGGCGAGCGCGACTGCGGCGCCCCCTGCGAGCCGGGCCGCGCCAACGGCCTCATGTACTTCAAGGAGGAGGAGCGGCGCTTCGCCCGCCTCTGGGTGGGCGTGTGGTCCGTGCTGTGCTGCGCCTCGACGCTCTTCACCGTGCTCACCTACTTGGTGGACATGCGGCGCTTCAGCTACCCCGAGCGGCCCATCATCTTCCTGTCTGGCTGCTACTTCATGGTGGCCGTGGCGCACGTGGCCGGCTTTCTGCTGGAGGACCGCGCCGTGTGCGTGGAACGCTTCTCGGACGACGGCTACCGCACGGTGGCGCAGGGCACCAAGAAGGAGGGCTGCACCATCCTCTTCATGGTGCTCTACTTCTTCGGCATGGCCAGCTCCATCTGGTGGGTCATCCTGTCGCTCACCTGGTTCCTGGCGGCCGGCATGAAGTGGGGCCACGAGGCCATCGAGGCCAACTCGCAGTACTTCCACCTGGCCGCGTGGGCCGTGCCCGCCGTCAAGACCATCACCATCCTGGCCATGGGCCAGGTGGATGGCGACCTGCTCAGCGGGGTGTGCTACGTGGGCCTGTCGAGCGTGGACGCGCTGCGCGGCTTCGTGCTGGCGCCGCTCTTCGTGTACCTGTTCATCGGCACGTCCTTCCTGCTGGCCGGCTTCGTGTCGCTCTTCCGCATCCGCACCATCATGAAGCACGACGGCACCAAGACCGAAAAGCTGGAGAAGCTCATGGTGCGCATCGGCGTGTTCAGCGTGCTCTACACGGTGCCCGCCACCATCGTGCTGGCCTGCTACTTCTACGAGCAGGCCTTTCGCGAGCACTGGGAGCGCACCTGGCTCCTGCAGACCTGCAAGAGCTACGCCGTGCCCTGCCCGCCCGGCCACTTCCCGCCCATGAGCCCTGACTTCACCGTCTTCATGATCAAGTACCTGATGACCATGATTGTGGGCATCACCACCGGCTTCTGGATCTGGTCGGGCAAGACCCTGCAGTCGTGGCGCCGCTTCTACCACAAACTCAGCCATAGCAGCAAGGGGGAGACGGCGGTATGAGCCCCGGCCGGCCCCGGCCCCGGCCCCGGCCCCGGCCCCGGCCCCTGCCCCTGCCCCCTTGCCGGCAGAGAGGCGCGCTGGGTAAGACCTGCGGGGTGGGGGCTGGTGTCCGTGGTCTTCTCGCCGGAAGTGGGAAGTTATCTGCAGAGTCTGGGCGAGGGGTGGTTAGGAAAGGAGGCCTGGGTGGAGGCGGTTTGGACGGGAAGACTTCCAGCAAAGACTTGCAGGGTGGTGACGGTGACGATGACGGTAGAACGACCGTGTTGGTCGTGAGGGATACGGGCCGGCTTGGGCCTAGGAGGAGCTGGAGACAGCAGAGACTGGCGTGCGTCCTTCCGGCTCCCGGGCTGTCCTGGAGCCGTTAGCGACCCCCCTGCTGCAAGGCCAGCGGCCTGTCCTCACTCCTGTGAGGCCCAGGAAAAGGTACGGCTCTGTCTGCCGAGAACTCTTTGTTGGGAAGGGGGAGGACCTCCTGTGGTGTCCTTGTCACGCGGTGGTCGAACCATAATCTCTTTTCACTGGGGCCAAACTGGAGCCCAGATGGGTTAATTTCCAGGGTCAGATACTACAGTCTCGCCTCCCCTGCCCCCTCCCGCCTGGCTTGCCTCCCCTCCTTTCAAGACTCTTAAAACAAGCGTGTGGCAGTCTTGCCGGGCCTGCCTGCTGGAATTCTAACGTGCAGATGCAGAAGAAACCGCGGTAACCTTGCCAGAGCAGGCCAAGGAGCCGAGGAGGAGGCATTTCTGCCTCTTTTTCATCTTCTGGGGATGGCAGGAGGCAGAAAGAAGGGTGTTTTATTTGGTCTAATACCCTGAAAAGAAATGATGACTTGTTGCTTTTCAGAACAGGAATGCATTTTCCCCCTTGTCTTTGTTGTAAGAGACAAAAGAGGAAACAAAAGTGTCTCCCTGTGGAAAGGCGGAACTGTGAAGACAGTAACTTTCAGAGGCCAAGCAGCACAAATCTGAGGTTTCCCTTTGGTTGTTAATTTGGTGGAGATAAACATTCCTTTTTAAGGAAAAGTGAAGGCCAGTGTGATTTCATACGCGGTTCAGTCAGAGGTTCTGACTTGACTAAAGGAAATGTAAGGGGTTTTGTTGTTTGTTTTAAGTGAATTTAATTCAGAACACATGATCCAACAGGCTCTGTTAAAATGTTCAGGGAAATCATTCCTTTTTTGTGTGCTATAAGCCTATATTTAGGTTTTCTTTTTTTTCTCCCCAATTTGAATTCTTCAAGATAAAAGAAAAAGCATATGCCTTCAGCCTCATAATAGAGGAGAGTTGAAAAAAAATTTTTTTTAAGTAAAGAGCCATTTTGTCCCATTTTCTTGGTCCCATAAATCTGCTTCTAAAACAACATGCGTGTGCTGACCCTGCCTCTGCGTGGTTGGGTGGGGAGGTGATCTGCAGATATGAGAGTGAACGAAGAGGAAAGTTGGAAACACGGGCCCCATCTTTAAAGAAAGTCATTAAAAGAAGGTAAACTTCAAAGTGATTCTAGAGGTCTTTGAAATGTGCTGGAAGACTTAAATTTATTAATCTTAAATCATGTACTTTTTTTATGTAACAGAACTCTGGTTCTTTGGCATAATGGTGCAGAGCTGAGCAGAGAATCATGGGAGCTAACCTTACCCCTACCTTTGACAACACCCTCCCATCTCACATCGCTCTTCAGTAACCGTTTTTAAATGCCAGTCATAGAGGGTACTCCAAAGAGTAATGTTACTTTGTATGGGTAGTGTTCACTTTTGAGTGGAGCTGCTTTCTACACTCGACTTCAAATGGATCTTGTGTTTCTTAAACCTTCAGAAACTGTCTCCTCTGTCCGATTTATGAAACTCCCACTCCACAGGTTTTTGGCATTTTTTGTGTTGTATCTCTTCAGTGCATGTGAAATTTGTAAAATAGCGACAAGTACAGTATGTATATTTTGTAAATCTTTCATTTTTGTAAGAAAATATATATTGTATTTATACATTTTTACTTTGGATTTTTGTTTTGTTTTGCCTTTCTCCGATGAAGCCCCACTTTATCACATGTACAGATCACAAATAAATTTTTTAAAAAATACCAAGTGAATGTTTACTGAATGTACTCTTCACGTCATATTAAACCAAAGGACAGAAAGAAGGAAAACAGGGATCAAGAGACCGTGGGGCATCCCCCCTCGAGGAGGATGGTAAATACTACCAAGATCTTCCCCCCCACCCTGCCTTTTAAGATACTGGGGATCATGAATGCCTCAAGTGTCCTTTAATTTTTTTTCTGTTGTCGCTGCTTCCTGCCTCCCTCCAGGCCACCCCACCACACACACCCCTGAGCCTTTTCACATCCTGCTTTGGAAGACCTATTGAAGGTGCAAAATAGGCATCTCTTTTAGAGAAGTGCTGTCTCATCCGTGTTTTCACTGCCCGGAGGAGATGAGGTTCATATTTGAAAGAGACACTGGAAGATATTTTTGGTACTTGCTGCTTTTGGGGGTGGTATTTCACATGGGAAGAATTCAGTGAGGTTTTTGGTGTCTTTTTGTTGTTGTTTAATGGGTGTTTTTGTATTCTAATGTAACTGATCTAAATTGGTCCTGCTGAAATGCTTGGGTTCCTCCAGAGGAAGGGAAAGTCAGCAGTTGCTTCCAGATTAGAGAGGAGGGCGAGTGGAGCCTCCACCTTCTAGGTAGACTGAAGCTGGGTCGGGCAGCGCCCAGAGGTGGCAATGACTCAGCGGCTTTGCAGGAATAGACTCAGGCCTGACCCTGGGCTGATCTCAGAGGCACTGAAGCTATTCTTTCCTCCTGTTGAAGAGGCTGACTTTGGAACCACATTGGCCAGGGAAGTCTTCGCTGTCCATAAACTTTGATATTACGCAGTCCCTCAGGAAATGGGAAAAACATTCTCATACTTCCAGTTCCGTGGCCTTACTAGAATTTTCTCCTCCTGCCTGTCTCCTTGAATCCAGGTGCTGGTTTCCTGGCTTTTTATGATACAGTGGCTTCCTCGGCAGCTGTGGGGACCCAGCAGTAGACTGGGTGGAAACTGCCCCACTTGGGCTGGAAATTTCTGTCATTCTAAAGCACAACAGAAACAGTTCTGTTTTTGTTTTAATTAACAGGCTCCCATACACGGTTGGTGTGGTTTACAAACGCATGGAATGAAATCCAGTGACAGACAGTTCTCACCAGGAGCAGGAAGTGGCATGTATACACCCGGGCCAGGCAGCTTTTCTTGCAGGCCCTCCTGGGTTTTGAACATCACAGTGGGTGGGAGGTCATCTTCCCTGTGAAGATTTTGGCATCCAGGAGGGAGGAAAATAGCGATCTGAAGGTTTATCCAGCTTTTTTGCTCATAAAAGGACACCTTTTAGGTGAAAGCATGCCTCTCTTAACACCATACTAATACCGCCTGTTAAGAATGTTTGCTTTTAGAGTAGGTGGACAGCTCCCAGTGGGGTTTTTTTTCTTGCAAATTAACTGCAGAAGGCTCTTAGACCTTTCCACGGAGAGCACTGCGCTCCTCTGAAGTGTCCCCCTTCCTCCCATCAGCGGTGCCTTGTCTTTCAGGCTCTCAAAGATTGAAGAGTGTTGGTCTTTAGTGAGGGAACAAAGACTGCATATGAATACATTGCTACCTGCTTTTTTGTAAGCAGAGATAAAAGTGTTGAGTTTAATTCCTTCACATTGTGCCACACACTCTTAGGAATCTTAGAATACTTACCAAGGAATTTTAGAAGCTTGGGGATTTTTCTTAAGGAGGCACATCTTAGAAAATATGTGAGGAAGGATATTTGTGAAAGGGCATGTGTAGAGTTTAAGAAAAACATTGACAGGAGTTTGGTGTTAATCCCCAGATAAAGAACAGAAGCACTTGTGAAAATTGTCTGCACTTGATAAAACAAAACCCATCTACACAACAACCCCGCACAACACCTAATCTTTTTAAGTAGGGATATGAGAAATCTTGGCAAGAAAAAAAAAAGTCCTGATGACAACATGTTGCCATTAAAGAAAAAAATTGAATTGTTTGAATGTGCTTGAAATAAAATAGTGCTTTTAGGAATTCTCTGAGTAGAACTATAGTAGTATTAACAGCTGTGGGTTTGAGCCCTGTCATTAAAATGGGAAAACCTCCTCTCTTCCATCTTTAATTTCACTGAAAAGGCAGGTGGCTATTTATAGATGGTATATTTTTATATAAGCATATGTGAACGGTGAGTAACAGTCTACAGGGCTCCAGGAAATCCTAGAAGGGACAAAAACCCCTCCAGTGTGGACTTCCATCAGCAATTTATAGACCGGCTGTTTTTCTCTTATTTACCCCTCAGTGGCATTAAACTGGTTTCCTAAAACTGGATTCTTCAACTCTTCTTAATGTGTGACATTTTTTAATCTGAATCTGTCTTCCTCACATTTCTTACAAAAGTGAACTAGTTAAAAGGGTACCATAAAAACGTCAGTTCTTTTGTCAACACACATTGTGCTTTTTATTCTCTTTGCTTTTTTGTTTGTTTGTTTGTTTTAGTGTACAGTCAATTCGAATTTCTGTTACTACCACAGTGGTGGGAAAAAGGAAGTGTGACCAGGACAATAGTTGTTTATCATAAGGGGTTCAATTCAACAAGCACCGATCAAACAGCTGCTGCAGCTGCTGCGCAGAAGCTGTTATGGAGGGGGCTGGAGGACAACAGAGAAAAGACAAAGTCCCCCTGAAGTGACTCTCACCTTGCGGGGGTGAGTAGAGCATCCCACCGGGAAAACTGATCAAATAACTATGATGGCAGATGGACCCTGGCAAGCGTCTCTGTAGAAGCACAAATGCTATTTGGAATAATCTCACCTGACATCCGGTGGCATTTACTGTTTTTAAAAGCTCGGTTCACATTTATTGTTTAACTTTATCCTCACCATGACTGCATCCCTGAAATGAGAATGGTTCTTATTTTAAAGATGAAGAAACTGAAAGACTCAGTGAGTTGTAGTGACACAGAGGAAGAAACGAGCCTCCCATCCTCGGGCTGAGCCCAGGGTGCTTTCTGTAACCTGCTGCCTGGCCTTTCTCACAAGGTGCTGTGGAGGTCCAGTAGTGCAAGTAACCTATCAGTTGCAGAGAAGGGGTGTCCAGTGAGAAGGCTTCCCCAAGACCCCAGACCACGTGCACCCCCTTTAAACCGTGTGTCCCTCCATAATCTGGTTCCTTCACCTCTATGGGCCTTGCCTTCCTCAGAAGGTGACCTCTGAGACGATGATCTCCCCTAACATCCTGCCATTCCAAGCACAAGCACTGTAGAAGGTATGACACTGGCTCACCATTTGTGGAGTCTCCACAGCTAATCTGAGATCCCAGCTGGTTAGTTTTTTCCTCCTGTAAGTCAGTGTCTCCCTCCAGCAACCAAGACCGTGTGAAGGAACGTGAACTTTCATGTTGGCCTTTGCAAATTCAGTTCAAAAAGCAAAACCATCACTGTGTTACTGTCTCCTGAAGCCAAAACATAAGTTTGGGGCTGTCTAGTCTTTGGAACTGGCTACTCTGCCACGTCTCACTCCTCTCTGCTAGAAATTGCATTCCACCATCTGATAGCTTGTCTTCTTCAAAACCCAAGGGGTTTTATTGCTTGGAATCTTCATAGTTTCTCTCAAAGACCACGTCCACATCACAGCCAGGTTTGGCCACAGTCTTGATATCTTGGAATTTCTGCAGCTGTGTATTTCAGGGCCAAGTCTACATTTTAAATAACTGAAGTAATCGGACTGAGGTTTTGGGTTCTGATCAGTGACACCCAGGCAAAAACTTAAATGTTTTTCTAGGCCCCTAAAGCCTCTTTCGAAAGACTTCAAACTGGCCAGATGTGGTGGCTCATGCCTGTAATCTCAGCACTTTGGGAGGCCAAAGCGAGAGGATTGCTTGAGCCCAGGAATTCGAGTCCAGCCTGGGCAACATAGCAAGACCTCATCACTACAATAAATAAATAAATAAATATTAGGCAGGCATGGTGGCATTCCTGTAGTCCCAGCTACTCAGGAGGTTTAAGCGGAAGGATTACCTGAGTCCAGAAGGTCGAGGGTGTGGTGAACCATGACCATGCCACTGCACTCCAGCCTGGCAACAGAGTGAGACTCCAACTCAAAAAAAAAAGGACTTCAGACTAACAAAATGAAATTGAAGCTACTGTGAGGAGTTCAAGTGTGGGTCACTGGGGATTGCCTTCACTTCATAGGGACATTTAGAGCGATCAAGTCCCCCTCTTTGGCCAGGTAGCTTCCTTTTATGCTCCCCACCTGTCCCACTCTGTTTCTTTTCTTTTCCACGCTCATGGCTCTTGATGCCGCTGGGCCCTGGCATTAGGCTCAGCTTAGAGTGCGGGAAATGGTCTCTGAGAGCCGGGTGTGTCAGGAGCAAGAAAGGACATTTGGAGACAGGACAAAGGGATGAGGAGGAAGGAGAAAGATGTTTCATATAGCCCATGCATAAAGATGATCTGGTCAAATGAACTAGCCTAATACATTCACCTTTAGAAAACTGGATCCCAGACCATCTTGGCCTTGCAGATACTGAAGGACAGTTTAATCAAAGGGAAACATTTGTGGGAGAGAGCATGGTGGTTCAGGGAACAGGCAATATAGTGCCAACAGGGAAAGCGTGTACAGCTATTTTGTAATTCCCACAAGAAAACAAGTGGCATATAGCATTTAGCTCCCATTTCCAGATCTGGAGTCACTGGAAGGAGGGACAAGTGGCAGCTGATCATAGCAGCTTTTTGCAGCAGACGTTAGAGAACGCATCCTTGAGCTAAAATCATGAATTATCATCAGCTCCAACAGATGGTTTCTTGAGAACTCACAATGTGCCAGCCCTGCACTTGACAAGTTGCTGTGGGGGAGGAGGAGGTGGAAGGGGTGGAGAAGACACTCTCCTGTACACAGCACGCCCCCTACCCCACCTGCTTCCTACACCAGTGCTGGGGGATGTGGGGAGTGAGCCAGGATTCTGGACTCTGCGTTTGCCAAGTGTCTTTTTTTTTGAGTTGGAGTCTCCCTCTGTGGCCCAGACTAGAGTACAGTGGCTGCTCCCGGCCACCGCAGCCTTGACCTGCTGGGCTCCGGTGATCCTTCCGCCTCAGCCTTCCGAGTAGCCAGAACTACAGGCGTGCTACCACGCTCGGCTAATTTTTTGATTTGTGGTAGAGATGAGGTCTCGCCAAGTTGCCCAGGCGGGTCTCGAACCCGCGGGCTCAGGAAATCCACTCACCTCAGCCTCCCAAGGCGCGGGATTACAGGCTGAGCCACCGAGCCCAGCTGCCAAGTGTCTTTCTCCCAGGGTCCTAAAGCTCTAACGAGGGGGAGTGGGCTCTTGGGGCGGTGAGGCTGAGATCAGCATGTTCAGTGTCACGAGCGATCACAGGCCAAGTCACACAGAAGGCTCCACCCACGTCTCCCAGGGACTCTGAATTTGAGTCCCTCCCCCAGAGCAGGAGACTGTGCAGATGTACTGTGGTCAGCAGCAGAGGAAGCAGAGGGGCAGGGGAGTGGTGGGAGGCTTGGACCAGTCTTGTGGAAGCCAGCAGGATGGCACAGACGTGTGACCTAGGGCACTGACTATAGGCTCTTTGTCCTGTGTTGCTAATGGTGACCATTGTCTTTATCATTGCCAATATCTATTGAACATTAACTATATGTTCGCTCCTAGAGAGAGTATGCAGGCAAGACACTCCACACAAAGCCCTCACCACAGTACTTGGCATCTAGCAGGTGATTCATAAATGCCAACGTGTTTGTTGTTAATCTGTGAGTAGCTCATATATCCTGCACAACAACCCTAGGAGCCAAGTTTAGTTACTCTCCGTGTGATGTGTGAGCAAGTGCAGGTTCTAGCAGGAAGGCAGCCTCATGGGTCCTCATCGGTGTCCTGATCACCAAGCCACCCATATTTACTGAGGTCTTCATGTCTTCTTGTTCTCTATTATTCTTTTAAATTTAACCAATAACTATTCAAAACAGAGAAAGATTATCGACATCAGGACAGAATGGAATTGAGGAGGGAATTTAATTTAGCATTTATTTTTTCCGGGTGAGGAGCAGAAGGCTTGTGAGTGCTGTTTAGACTCTGAAGTGCCAGTCTTGCCCTGGTGAGTTTCCACACTGGGTCCCAAAGCCTGGCCACAAGAATGAGTTTGGGAGGGTGCTTCCCGACACCACCACACTGGGTCCCAAAGCCTGGCCACAAGAATGAGTTTGGGAGGGTGCTTCCCGACACCACCTTGAACCCCTGGGGGTGGTTTATGAGTTCCTCAGAGGGCCCCTCCAGCACTCTGAGCTCCTTTCCTGCCTGTTCCAGCCCCAGAGAACAGGACGGGCTCCCAAGAGTGGGACTTGGGCTTAGTGGGATACTCCTGCCTCTTGCTGACCAGAGCAGGTTGTGTTCCTGCTGCAAAGAAGCAGGAGGAAAATAAAGCCTAGCACCAAGGAATCCCCCTTCCAGAAGGCCTCTGCAGGGAATCACAGACATGTTCACATTATGGATATCCTGTACATCGTATCAGTAGTATCATAGTGAAATAATCACATTGATAGCTGTCATTTAATAAGCACATACCATGTGTCAGTTCTGTGTTAAGCACTTACGCTAACCCATTGAGTCATACAATATTATGATACAGAAGTTATCACCATTTTCACTTTACAGGCTCTCAACATGAACTTCTGGAATCATTGCTGAATGTTAGAGCTGGACATGCGCTCAAGAGAGCTGTGCAAGTGTCCTACCCAGTTTACAGAAAGGGCAACTGAGGCACAGAGAATTCCACAGGGTCTTGGGAGGTAGGATGGAGATTGGTTCACGTCTGCTTCCCAGTGGCATGCTCTCGAACAAGCAGGAACCCACTTTTGGGAAAGAGTGAAAACAACCGCAGAGAATGTAGTTGAATTTCTCTGTTCTTCCACCCTAGCTCCAGGAAGTGTAAATTCTGAAGGCAACACTCTTTTTGTTGTTGTTATTCATTTAAAAAAAATACAACAAAAATAAAACAATTTCATGAGTTTTGACAACAATGACAGCTAATCCAGAGCATTTGCAGAGACAGAAGTGGGACATCATCCTCCTCCCGGTGCTGAATGTCAGGGAGGATCCACACCCCAAGTCTCTTCAGGCTTACAGCGTTTGCCAGCAAAATGACTGGGTTTCTAAGAGAGGGAGAGTTCCAGTCATGGGGAACCTCATGACAGACACTGGTGAAAGAGTAACGAGAAGGCTTTTCCCAGTACAATTGTCTACTCAGCTGCCTGTGAAAGCCCAATGTTGGGCAGATGTCATGGTTCATTCTTTAATTTATCCAGGGCTCAAGTGAACTTTCTTTTCTCTCTTTCTTCTTTCCTTCCTTCCTTCCTTCCTTCCTTCTTTCCTTCCTTCAAGTTGGGGGTCTCACTCTGTTGCCAGGCTGAAGTTCAGTGGCACAATCACAGCTCACCACAACCTCTCTTCCTGAGATTAGGCAATCCGCTCACCTCAGCCTCCCAAGTAGGTGGGACATAGGCACATGCCACCATGCCCAGCTAATTAAAAAAATTTTTTTGTAGAGACAAGGTCTCACTGTGTTGTCTAGGCTGGTCTCAGAGTCCTGGACTCAAGCAATCCCCTCACCTCAGCCTCCCAAAGTTCTGGGATTACAGACTTGAGCCACTGTGCCTGGCCAGGTGAGTTTTCAATTGCTTAGAAATTCTATATTTCACAGAAAATCAAGCCATGCATAAAAAGGATAAAAGGAGGTGGTGGGGTGATATGTGTGTGTGTGTGTGTGTAGTATTTTAAATAAAAGGGGTCTTGTTGTAGGACAGTTCAAGCTGGACTTTACTGCTCTAAAGGAGGTTGACAGACTTTATGAGAAAAATGTTAAGAGCTAATGTAACATTTAAATTTAAAATCTAGATGTTATCCGTGATTAAAAAGTCTTTTTCACACATTCTCTCTCTCTCCTCCTGTGATTAACAAGGAAATGCTGCATTTCAGCTACCTTCCAGGTCTCATTCAATCAAGGTTGACGTGGATGTCAAACGGATATCATTCAACACCCTTACACAAAGACACCTACCAGTCTGCAAAGAGACTGTTTAATTTTTAGCAAAGGATCCATTTTAAGCATGCTTTGTTGCCATTTCCTTCACCATTTGCCCTTACCGTTTCCAAGGACTTAAGTGAGTAAACAGCACATTTTCCTTAAGAAGAAATCAACACCATATCACACTCCCAGCTTCCGGCATGGCGGCATTTGCCGGTCCTTCTTCCAACATTCTTCAGAAGCCAAATGGCTTTACGAAGTTAGAAGAGCCCCCAGAAAATGAGAACAAATGTTGCGATCCAGACTATCCTTTCAAGCACAAGGAGGTTTTCATCTTCCTGATAGCACAATTGCCTGATACAAAACAAGGCTAAAAATTCAACTTTTTGAATCTTTCATTCAGAATCCACTAAAGAGCATTCCCTCTACAAAAGGTTCATTGCAGGTGGGAACCTGTCTTGTCAAGAGTTAAGTGAAAGAACCAGGGATTCTGTTAGTTCATCACTGATGAGAGGAAGGCCAGGTACAATCCTTCCATTCACTGAGCAGTTCCTGGTCTACAAGTCGTACAAACTGTTTACTTCAGATAACTAAGTCCTCTTTCAGGGCAAACACCACTATTATCTATTTATAGATAACTGCTCTGTGCTTGCCTCTCAGGATTACTGAAATCTGTCCGAGCAGTTGAAATGGCTACTGAAAGAAACCTAAATGCAATCTCTCCTGTCCAATCCGAATGCTATTTAATGTGGCCTTTATTATTTTTAGTGACAGCACAAAATGCCTATTAGTGAAAATGCCAGATATGGATAGCTCTGCATAGAAACAGAATTACTCAACAGGTTTCACCTGCAAGACAGTTTAATACATAGGTAGAAGCAAACGTTATTGTGTTTATTTATTTTTTTAATCAATATTTTTTATTATGATATTATGGGGTACAGTTAAGTGTTAGGTATACAAATATTGTTATTGTGTTTCTTAATCCTAGCTATTTGATTTTCAAAATGAAAGAACTTAACCAAGACATAGCCTTTTGGGTAGGATCAGCCTTTAAGAAAAATTAGAATGGAGGTAGCTTCATTTTCTTTGGGGACACTTCTTTTAACCTAGAGATCTT
The DNA here is from genome assembly GCF_000164805.1 of Carlito syrichta. Lineage (NCBI taxonomy): Eukaryota > Metazoa > Chordata > Mammalia > Primates > Tarsiidae > Carlito > Carlito syrichta. The sequence goes on along the minus strand of NW_007252282.1, from coordinate 758,459 downwards.
GGGGACACTTCTTTTAACCTAGAGAGTTTTTTTTTTTTTTTTTTTT
>NW_007252282.1:754027-758263 GCF_000164805.1 Carlito syrichta | reverse complement strand
GGGTCTCGAACCCACGGCTCAGGCAATCCACTCACCTCAGCCTCCCAAAGGCGCGGGATTACAGGCTGAGCCACTGAGCCTGGCTAGAGAGCTTTTTTACCTGTCACTCTGAACAAAGAAAAAGGAAACACAAACAATGGAGTGTGATTAGGAAAAAAAAAAAAGGCTGAGTGCCATGGCTCACTCCTGTAATCCCAACACTTTGGGAGGCCAAGATGGAAGGGTTGCTTGAGCCCTGGAGTTTGAGACAAGCCTGGGCAACATAGTGAAAACTCATCTCTACAAAAAAACATTAAAAAAATAATCTGGGCATGGTGGCGCACTTGTAGTCCCAGCTACTCAAGAGGCAGGAGGATCGCCTGAGCCCAGGAGGTCGAGGCTGCGGTGAGCTGTGATTGTGCCACTGTACTCCAGCCTGGGTGACAGAGTGAGATGCCGACTCAAAAAAAAGATCAAAGTGAAAATCCAAGAAGGAGAGAGAGCTGGCTAGCTAGAGAAAGTTCTGAACACAACCCTCCCTGTTCCTGAGCCAGGACACGAATCTTTTGACAACTCTGAATGACTCTCTGTCATTTTCTGCACTCCAAGTCATATGCATAGGGGCTTGGCTGGGCCAGGCATGCATGGAGAGTGTCTTGATCACTCTTCACATCCTCTTATGCGATTTTGCCACAAACTATCTGAGCTAGAGACTACTATTCCATTGTAAAGACAGGAAAAGCTGAGGCACCAAGAGGTTAAGTAACTTGCCCACAACCCCTAGATTCCTCTACTGGTATGCATCCCTCTTCCTGACTTTTTTATTCCAGCCCTGACTACTGAATTGTCCTGTTCCTTTGAAATATTACAAAAACTGTGATTCTCTCTTCTTGGGATTCAAATACATTTATTCCAAGTCATATGTTCCTTGTTAGCAGGGAATTCAACCCTGCTTTTCCGTGATCTGTGTTCAATGACCTCACCCCTTGGGACAGGGTGTCATGGGCGGCTCATGGCCACCAGTGGGGCTTAGCTTAGTTTTGGACTTAGCTCCTCTCCTGTGTTTTCACCTAAAAGGGACACAGGGACCGAAGAGGAGCAGCCCAAGGCAGGGCGACTTGAGAAGGTCAGCAGCCAAGTCCAGGTGACTCACTGCATGTACTCCCTGAGTGTCCCCTGTATCCAGGCTCCCAGATCCCCGACGATGGGAGAGCTGAGAGGTGATGGCAGAGGCCCTAAGTAGCTTGGGAGTTATCAGGAAAGACACAGTCACAGCTCCCTCCAAGCATGAAAAAAGCCATCACTCCTATTCCAATTAGGGGAATATCTTCAATCCAGTTGTTGACTCATGGTCAAAGACACAAGAGTCAAACCAGCCAAACCAGGCTCCTCCCCCCTATCATTGGAGATATCTACTATCCTTCCCAGGGGCATCCCAGAGAGGAAGACATGGATGTTTAAAAGGCTCCCCATCCATGCTGTTGGAAGAATAAGGTGGAGTGGGCATCTCTCTGACAGAGTGCCAGATGGTGTACTTCTCTCTAGGACTTGCCTCAGGGAAGGAAGGAAATAGACAGCCATGCTCCCCTGATGTTGTCAGGGGCAGGCTTGCTCCATGGCTGTCCCCTGCAGCCCTGCAGTTTCCTGGTGTTTAAGAAGCATTGTGGACGTCTGGGACAAGGTGACTGGGTGGAGAGCTAACAGCTGGTGTTACAGATTTTACTCTGTCATAAACTGCAATTTCTCTTTGGCTCTGTCCTCTCCCTTAATCCTGTAATCCAACTTGGATTCCAGTTCCTTCCCACGACCACTACCTCTTGCTTTCATCACTCAAATGGCCTCCCTAACTGACCTCCCTGCCTCCATTGTGGTTTCTCCTCCAATCCGTCCCCACCCTGTGCCAGAGGAAATCATGGTAAATGCAACCATGGCTGTGTCCCTTCCTTGTTTAAAGTCCTGAGTACAGCCCCCAAGGCCCACTCTCCACCCACTCTCCACCCACTCTCCTGCCCACTCTCCTGCCTGTCTCCACCATTCCCACCATGCAGAGAGCACTCAGTCATGTTGCTTTGCTATGCTGGCCCAACACACTCGTCTGTCACACCATTTCATTTTTGGATGAAGGGAGAATTTGTAGCTATTCTGACCATTGAAAGCTAATGAGGCCCCCTCCTAAATGCTCTCTAGCCCCCTTGCCCCCTACAGAGACAGGCAGGAATGTGGTTCCAGGAAGTAGTCAGAGTATAGGCATAGACCTCCACCATTCCCACATCACCTTGGGACAACTAAAGGAATCCCCAAAAGAAGGGGCGCTACAGGACTCAAAAAAAGAGAACCAAATCAGACAAGGTCATCAAGCATATTCAGTACCTGAGCAGTGATTTGCTTTTTTTTTTTTTTAATCTTAAGGATGTGGGATACAATTCAGGGTTAGGTATACAAATGTTCATTATGCTCATTGTTGATGAGGTGTGCCCCCTCACCTGGTAGCTTCCTGCTATTGTCAATTCCTCTCTTATAGTATTATGATAATTGTTCAAGGTCCGCTTATGAGTGAGAACCTGTGGTACTCAGTTTTTTGTTTCTGTGAAAGATCATTCAGTATTATAGACTTTAAGTCCACCCAAGTTGCTTATGAAGATCATAATTTTGTCCTTCCTTATGGCTGCATAATATTCCATTGTGTATAAGTACCACATTTTTTTAAATCCAATCTACTTTCAATGGGCAGCACAGTTGGTTCCATGTTTTTGCTATCGTGAATAATGCTGCAATAAGCATGCGTGTGCAGGTATCTTTTTCATAGAGTGATTTGAGTTCTTCTGGGTATATTCCCAGAGGGGGAATTGTGGGACCGTATGGAAGGTTGATTTTTAGATCTTTTAGGAATCGCCAAACTGTTTTCCACAGAGGTTGTACTAGTTTGCACTCCTGCCAACAGTTTAGAAGTATTCCTTTTTCCCCACATCCTCTCCAGCATCTGTTGTTTTTTGAGTTTTTGATGATGGTCATCCTGACTGGGGTTAGGTGGTATCTCAATGTGGCTTTAATTTGCATTTCTTTGATGATTAATGAAACTGGGCTTTTTTCCATGTATCTGTTGGCTGCTCGTATGTGTGTTTGTCTTGTATTCAATTTCTAGTGCCCAGAACAATGTCCAGTACACAGCAGATGCTCAGGGTACTGAGCTGGATAGTGCTCCCCAGAATTTATGTTCTTCCTAGAACCTCAGAATGCGAACTTATTTGGAAATAGGGTCATTGCCGATGTATTTAGTTAAGATAAGGTCATACTGGAATAGCGTGAGCCCTTAACCCAATATGACTATTATTTTTATAAGAAGAGGAGAAGAGACAGAGAGAGCACCATGTGATGACAGAGACTAGAGTGATGTGTCCACAGGGTGAGGAACACCCAGGGTTGCGCCACCACTGGAGGCCAGAAGAGGGGAAGAAAGTCCTCCCCGAAGGCATTCAGAGAGACCGTGGCCCTGCTGACACCTTGCTTTATGACTGCTGGCCTCCACCAATGTGAGAAGAGCTATGTCCATTCTTTCAAGTCACCCAACATGTGGTACTTTGTTACAGCAGCCCTAGGAAAGTAATACACTCAGTGAACACTTGTTGGGTGAGTAAGTCAAAGAATAAATGAATGGATCACCTGTGGGAAATTATTTGGAACCAAATAAAAGTATTAGAACCCTTAGAAATATCATTTTTAGTCCCAGCTGCTCAGAAGACTGGGGCAGGATTGCTTGAGTCCAGGAGGTTGAGGCTGCAGTGAGGTGTGATTACGCCACTGCACTCCAGCCTGGGTGACAGAGTGAGACATATCGTGGAAGCAAGGGGGAAGGAGGGAAGGGGAAAATAGGGGAAGGAGAGAAGAGGGGAAGGAGAAGGAAGGAAGGACGGAAGGAAGGAAGGACAGAAGGAAGGAAGGACAGAAGGAAGGAAGATAGGTTATCAGCCACCATCAATTTATCTGGCCTTCTACCTCCAGAACTAGATTGGAGCTGCACATACAGTTGGAACTCCTAATGGAAAAAGTGAGTTTGCTATAAACTGGCTACAATACTTCATGAGAGCTAAAGAGAACAGAAGAACCTAGAGTTTCTTTTCAAGGACTCATAGATCTTTTAGAAAATCTGATGGAAACTATAGGCTTGGCCCCCAGAAAAATGCAAGTACACTCACATGCACTCAAGATTATATACAATGTCCTCCCACCCTCACCCTCACCCCTACCAAATCAGAAAGA
>NW_007252282.1:745035-753952 GCF_000164805.1 Carlito syrichta | reverse complement strand
GATTCTTTTGTTTGCCCCTGCTACTCACTCTCCGCCTCAGCAACATGTGGACGCTTCTAGGGTCAGGGGGCAGGTTAATGAGATAATGCTGAAAAGGCACTTTGCCCCCCTGGGAAAGGGCTCCTATGTAAACATGAGATATTATTAGACATTATCAAACTCAGCAGGACCAGCCGCGACCTGACCACAGAGCTGAGTCCTCTCCCTTATCTCCTGTTTGGCCAAACTGGTTTCTTTCTCTAAGACAGAATGTGGGAGGTCTCCTGCTGGCCGGTGTTGGGGACTCTGATAAGTGGACCCTGTCACCTCCCTTGAGCAGTACAAACAGATCAGTCTACGGCATCTGATGAAAGGCCCGACCTTGTAGCAGTTAGCCTCAGTCTCTCTGTGCATACATACTGAGCCTGCAATCTTCAGGGAACCTCGCTTCACTGTGTGCTAACTTCAATGCAAATTATTCAAATACATCAACAGGAAAATAAATCTTATTTCATGTTTGGTGGTTGTGATTTATTTATTGCCTCTTAGGAATGATTACATAGGATTTCCCCTTTATTTCTGCTATGTGTGGCCAATTTTTTTTAAAGTAGGAAAACATGATACCACTGGTTTCAGGGACATTGGCTTCAGAACTTGTTAAAAGGAACAAGAAGAAAAGAGTAATTTCTCCAATTAGTAAATTGCAGTCGAGCCGAAATACTTTATACAAACATTTTCTCTTCCTGCCGCCAAGAAGGGCAAAAAACAGCAATTGCCTGAGTTCTGTGGGAATTTGTTTCTTAAAAATCTCAAGGCAGCTTTTTCTCATCATCAGAATTGACAAGGATATAGTAAACCAAGAGAAACATAAAATAGCCGCAATAATTCTCATCAACACAAAGATGACATAGAATCTTAACTCAGACCCTTAAGGAATCCCACTACAAAGGAAAAAGAATTTGTCCACAATTAACTTCTTCTCATGTACAATAAGGGTATCTGACATGTGACATTAGCTAGTGCTCTGCATTTAGTCAAACTACATTTCACCAAATTTCACTAGCTGCGTTTTCAATCAGAAGAATGACCTTTCAAACAGATTGCCGAATCCTAACCATGCAGAGTATGAGAATCTTCTCTCTCCTCCCTTCCTTCCATAAGAATATATTGACCACCTATTATATACCAGGCACTGTGCTAAGTCAAGGTAGAATTCTAATTACGAATAAGATCAATACTTATTTATTATTTATATTTTTTTGAGTCAGAGTCTCATTCTGCTGCCTAGGCTAGAGTGCAGTGGCACAATCACAGTTACCACAGTTTCAACCTGCTGGGCTCAGATGATCTCTCCGCCTCAGTCTTCCAAGTAGCTGGAACTGCAGGTGCACACCACCATGCCTGGCTAAATTTATTTACTTATTGTAGTGACAAGGTCTTGCTAAGTTGCTCAGGCTGGTCTTGAAACCCTGGACTCAAGCAATCCTCTCTCCTCCTTCTCCCAAAGTGCTGGGATGATAGGCCTGGGTCTTCGCGCCCAGCCCAGAAGGTGTAGTCATGACCTACTGTGAATACTCTTCCCATTTTACTGCCTCTCCTTCTCCCTCCTGTGGATCAAGCATTTAACGTTACTCAGAACCACCTTAAATAACCCCCGCTCTGACCTATGATATATGATCTATGTATTTGTCACCGGGATACATGTATTTATAGCACAGGTGCGATTATGAAGGCGTGGTGTTCTCCAAATCTTCTCCTCTCCAAATACTGTGTTCTAGGGACGGTCATGCCTCATCAGAAGGGTGTAAGGATGAGTGAAAGAGAACCCCAGTAGGTTTTAGAAAAGGTATGCATTGAAGTTGTTTAAGTACATATTTAAGATTTCCAAAAATAGCTCCGATTGCAGGAGAAAATTAATTAGAGTAGACGAACAGCTCCTACTCAGATTGATGCTATTTGATCGTGTAATTAGACCCAGCTTTTAGGCCATCCTAGCACATTTCTTTGAAAAGGAAGAGAGATTGTTGTTTATTGGAATGGCAATCATTTGGGCTTCTTCTTTTTTTTTTTTTTTTGAGTTGGAGTCTCACTCTGTCACCCAGACTGGAGTGCAGTGGCCGCTCCCGGCCACCGCAGCCTCGACTTCCTGGGCTCTGGTGATCCTTCCTCCTCAGCCTTCCAAGTAGCTGGAACTACAGGCACGCGCTACCACGCCTGGCTTACATTGGGGCTTCTTTAATTGACTCCTGGTGTGAATATGTTCACATTCCAGGGACAGCTTAGGAATCTACTTCCCACTGCAACCCAATTCAGCGTTGGGGCTTGGTTTGTACCAGCAGAGCCCAGCCTTCCAAGGCAGCCTCCACAGGCCACAGTCCTGCTGTGCCAGGGCTGGGGACAGAGCCCAGTGCTGAGCAGCCCATCAAGATTCCGGGGGGCTTTCCGAGATCCTACCTTGCCAAGAGGCAGCATAGGCCATGGCTGCAGGAGCCCACGATGACTTGGATGCTATATTAACATTCTGGTAGGAAGTTGGCCCATGGGGCTGCAGTGGAGGTGGGGACAGGAGCACTAGATATTTCTCCTCTCAGTGCTCCCTAATTCCCCATAGGAATTGAATAGGGGCAAAATAAAAATAATCCATAACCCCCTTGTAAGCAGAGGTGCATTTTGAAGTTCCCCACTACCCTACCCTCTGGTAATTTGATGTTTTCCTTGTAGGGAGTTTTAGGTGAGAAGGAAGGTAGGGACTGGAGCCCTGAAAGAGAAAGGGGGGTCTTGAAGTCTGGTTTGATCCTGAAGGCTAAGCTTTCTCTCATCTCTCTCTCATCCTCTCTCATCATAACAGCTACCATTTGCTCAGCATAAGTGTGGCGTGTGTTACCTCAGTTAATCCTTATAACAACCTTGCAAGATTTGTCCCAATTTTACAGATATGGAAAAGGAGCTTCAAAGAGATCAAGGAGCCAGTCCAGGATCATATGGCAAAATTTAACCAGGATTTGAGCCTAAACCCATCTGATCCCAAATGCAAGGGCCTGTCTAGAGTCTGTCCACTACTAACCCAGAGTATGTGACTACACACCCCCTCCATCCCCACAACTTGGCCCAGTTGGCTGGGGACAGCAGTGGCAGTCCATTGTCCTGCCCTGAGGTCAGATAATTTTTTTTTTTTTGAGTCAGAGTCTCACTCTGTCACCCAGGCTAGAATGCAGTGGCACAATCATGACTACCACAGCCTTGATCTGTTGGGCTCAGGCAATCCTTCCACCTTTGCCTCCCAAGTAGCTGGAACTACAGGCACGTGCCACCACACCTGGCTAATTTTTTGATTTATTGCAAAGATGAGGTCTTGCTTTGTTGCCCAGGCTGATCTCAAACCCCTGGGCTCAAGCAGTCCTCTCACCTCCATCTCTCAAAGTGCTGGGATTATGGGTGTGAGCCACTGCACCTGACCTAGATCAGATGATATTTTTTACTCTCAAATCGGTTTCTATTTCCCATAGCTTTCTCTGGACAGGCCCTTGCATTTATACCCCAGTTTCCTCTTTTTTTCCATTTTGCTTTTACCCTTCCAGAAAATGGAGCACCATGGACCAGAGTGGAAGAGAAAGCAGTCCACTGTCTCCATGTGGCCCACCCACTTGCTTGAGGAGAAGGGCTCAACCCTTGGGCTAGGCTGAGACAGGATAGGTGGAGACCTGCTTCTACCCCTACTCTGAGCAGACAAGCCCCAGGAAGCACAGCCCTAAGGTAGTATACAAGGGGGTCCCACTAGCATGCCGACAGGCAGGACCACCTTTTAAAGCAAAAATCCAGCCAACTCACTGTGCTGCTTCCAAACCATCCATAGCTTCTGGTCGAGAACCCTTACATGACTCACATAGGCTGTGAGGTATTATCTGGACATAGACTGTTTACCCCTATACCTGGCTTCTTCCTGCCCCTCCTCAGGGAGGCCTCTGGTCAAGGCCGGTATCTGAAGGATAAGCATGTTCCCAGGAATGAGTCACAGGATGCAGGTGCCCAAGCAAAGCTGAACACAATGTAGCCGTGACACTTAATCGATGTAATTGTACACACAGTAAAGGAATGAGGATGGTGAACTTGATTGCTTTAACTTATAAAACTTCTTGCTGCACTGCCCCAAGGTGCTGATCCTTCACCGACCAGCTGCCATCAGTGCCTCTCATAAGTCTCTCCTGGCTGGACCTCTGGGTGATTTGGGGCTACCGTGTTACACAGACACAGGCCTCTACCTCCCCCGCCATCCCTTACCACACTCAACCTTGTCTGGTGTCCCTGAGCCACACTGAACTCCTTACAGGTGGTCAGATCCTCTAAGCACGCTCTTAGCTCAGGCCCCAACTGGGAATACCGCTCCCACCCACCCTACCCGGGCCAGCAGGACCTATCTCCGGGGTTTCAGTGGAACAGTACCCTTCTCAGAGACGGTTCCACCAACCCCACTGCCTAACTAGTGCCTCCCCTCACCTGCCTCCCCCTCTACGTTCCCTACGCAATTCCTGTTTGGAACTTACTACAACTAGCAATGACACACTTTTTTTTGTTTCTTTTTTTATTGTCTGTCATCCCGTCTGGGCTCCCCACACAGAGCCTGGCACACACTAGATGTTCAAAAAATATTTGTTAAATGAATAAATGCACTAACTCCAAAAATTGTTTTATTTATCTTGACAGAATGGCTATAATAAGCAAAACTAATTGTATCCAATATATTCTTTCAAGGAAGAGCAGGAAGATGCCATTTCCTGCAGAAAAGCCAATATGTAATAGAAAAGAAAAGATTAATGCAAGAAAGAAGAACGTATTCATAGTAGATTCCTTGGTTGTGACCAAGTATTATCATATAATGTTTTCGTCACCTGTTTCTATCTCTTCACCAGAGGACTCTAAGCTCTCTGGGGGTTGGGATTGGGTTTGGTTTATATTTTATGGTCCAATCATAGCATAAAGCCTGGTCCATAGCAGTTGTTAAATGTCTGTTAGGAGGGAAAGGAGAGAGGAAGGGAAAGAAGGAAGGTAGGAAAGGCGGGATGGAGGAAGGGAGGGAGGAAGGAAGAGAGGAAAGGATTTAGTTTCAAGTGAGAAGGTCATACTAAGCCTAGAAGTGCCCAACAGATTCTTTAGAGATTGACAATTTGTTGAATCATAAGCTGAGTTGGGAGTGATCTTCACTTGTCTAATTCCCCAGTTGAAGAGTTGAAGAAATTTCCACGTAGAGAGATCAAGTGACGCAGAGCTAGTTAAAGGCATACCAAGATAAGAACTCTGGCCTCCTGGCTTTAAATCTGTGCCATGCCAATTCCTTCTAGTCAGAGAACTAGAAGATCCTGAGAGTGCAACCTGGCATGTCTGATAATTTGGAGCAGGTGAGAAGGGTTTTCCAAGGAACTTTGAAGCCACAATCTCTGCTGGAGTTGAAACTTCTTGCTGAAACTCTGAGAAGTCAATGAATCAAATCCAGGAACTGTGAACCCAGTGTGAGCTCACCCTCTCCAGCCTCTTTCTGAGAGGCTGTCAAGCTCTCTGCAGAAGGCGGGGAGGGGGGTCTGGTTGGGTATACATGGCCATGCAGCAGTGACAAAGCAAACATCTTCTGTGTAGTGTAAATATTATGTGGTCTTCTCAGCTGCTTTCTTTCCTTCCTCCTCCAGACAGAATGCACATGGTGGCCGTGAACTTCACCATGCTGGTGAAACATGGTCCAGTCAGGGTCCCTTCCTCCAGCCAGTCCCTCAGTCACCACTAATAGATGTCGGAGCCGGGCTTGTAATCCCATGTCTTGGGAGGCTGGGGTGAGTGAATTGCCTGAACCCGCGGGTTCAAGACCCACCTGGGCAACTTGGTGAGACTTCATCTCTACAACAAATAAAAAATAAAAAAATTTAGCCGGGCATGGTAGTGCACGCCTGTAGTTCCAGCTACTTGGAAGGCTGAGGCAGAAGGATCGCCAGAGCCCAGCAGGTCGAGGCTGCGGTGGCCGGGAGCGGCCACTGCACTCCAGTCTGGGCGAGAGTGAGACTCCAACTCAAAAAAAAAAAAAAAAAAGATGTCGGAATAGGTGGATGGTCCCTCCATCCCGCCTTTCCTTCCTTCCTTCTTTCCCTTCCTCTCTGGGAATGATGACTGGAATTGAAAAGAAACTGGTCCCTCTCTAGGTCCCTGGGCTGTCTGATATAGAGCCCAGGTGCCATTAGCGGCCCTCTTATGGGCCTCAGAAATAAGAAGCAGTAATTATAGCACATGAATGCCATTAGGTCCCTGCTGTCACTGTCCCTGAAATGCAGCCCAAGGTCATCGTCATCATCATAACTAACCCTCCATGCTTAATCTGGTTTGCACTGAGTTTCTGTCATCTGTAACCAATTCCTACTGATAAAATACACTCTAAAAAAATCATTAAAAATAATTAGAATAATTAGAAGAAATTGGGATGTTTTTCTAATCATCCCCACATCTGCTTGCCTCTTTCCGATGTGTACTTCTTACACCTAAAATGTCTCTGACCCTGGAGGATAGCCAGTATTGTCAACTTCTAAAAAATGGTGGTAAGTGGGAAAGGGTGGGAAATTATAAAGCAAGCCAAATGGTAGATTTGGGATGTACTGGGGAAACCTGCCTGGCATCTCCACAAGGATTGTGTGTCTGTCTGGGTCCTCCAAGAGGCAGATACCAAGACAGGAGGAGGTGTTCAGGTGCCAATCATGGGGAAGCCTGTGGCGGGGAGGGAGCCAGGAGAACCGTCAGACCAGGCACAGCTCTGCCTTGCACGAGAATAGAGGAAAGGAGGGAAATCTGGACGGGTGTGTCTTGGCCTGCTGTGCAGTCCCGAGAAAGTTCTGCAAGAATGCGAGTCCTTGAGCCAAAGTCACCGCTGAGGAGTCCCACATCTGTAGGTCTCCCAGGCTGAGCCCACCTGCGTGGTGTCTGTGTCATCATCAGTCCTTGGCGGGGAGCAACTTGGGGGAAGCTCAGCCTCAGCGCCAACGTGGAATCAACTTCCCAACCGAGCAACCGGGACCCCCAGTCAATTACACTCCTGGAAATGGGACCTCCAAAGGGTGGATTCTCACAGTCACCTAGTGCTTCTTCCCTATATATGGCCCCATTCAGTCTGATTCTCCAGTGTCCGCTTGAAGGCCGCCTGCTTCTTGGTCCTGATTTGTATACATGGTATGAATGCCTCCCCTGAGCTCATCTTTCTCTTGCACAGCTTGACATCTTTTATCTCATACTACTTTCTACTTCGTGTGTGTGTGTGTGTGCGTGCACGCAGCACGCCCAGATAAACTGATCCCTTTAAGACTCGTCTGAAAGGGAACCGAGGTGGGCTGGAGGCTGTTCACCTCTTCTTCTCACTCTGAGCACTGCAATTTTGACCTGATTACTCAGGGTTTACCTCATTTAGATACCTGTTTTCTTCCCTTTATTCTCAGGCTCTTATCTGTTCACTTTTAGCATTTCTAAAATTGGAATGCAGCTTATAATTTATGTCAAAAGAAATTTGCCACCTGCTGGCAGGAGAGTGAGTTGAGAAAGAGTTGTTATTGTCTGCCCATGGGAGAACTTAGTGAGGCATATTTACAATAAGTGAAGCAAATATTTATTGCTGAAGGCATGACTACACTTTCATGTCTTCTAGCAAAACATCAGACAACCACTTCTGAAGACACAGGAAGAGGGTTGCCAGTCTGCACAATGGGCACTGTAATTATATACAATAAAAATTGACAGATATCTCAGGAGAAATAGCAGAATTTCTAAAGTTAGGGGAGTTTGGTGTGATCAACTCATTCATTGCAATGTCACCCTCAGGTGCCAAATATCTTTCAGAAGCTTCTGAGTGACTTTCAAAAGAAGCTGTTTACCTTCTAGAAAGGAATAATCTAATTAAGGGAAGGACAAAACTATGAGTTTACCCAAACAGGAAATGCACATGAAACCCTGGTATTCCACAATATGGTTACAAATGAGACTGCCTAGCCTACATTTGCTAAGGGGGGTGAGATCACTAGCCCAGGAGACAGGAAGCAGAGACTCCCTACGACACTATGCACAACTGCCAGTGGGCACCAATGGTTCAGAAGAATCCATAGACCAAACCTGAAAGAGGTTTATTCTCCAACACTGAATGAGGTGCTGAAAAAGAACATATGGATAAATACCCAAAATTAGTGTTCATATTGATCATAGTGGCCCCCCTCCTTAAAACCTGTTATTAAATCAGTAGTTTGTTTAAAATATATGGCATCTTGGAATTGAGGAACTAGGGTTTAATCAGTGGAATCATTCTTAACTTTTGACTTTAGGTTGATGCCAAAAGGAATTGTTAAAACTGATTAAATCCACACCTTGTAATGAGGATTCTGTACAGTTTACAACACAGAGTTGTCAAAGCTCAGTATGTGTATCACAGTTTACTCTCCCTTCCTTGCCTATGGAAAACATCACTAACCACCCACAGAGCTCTTTCTATTAGGCCAAGTCTCTGCAGAATTATTCCCAATCAAATCTCCTGGGCAGTCACTACCAACAGATTGAACTGAGGACATAACAGGAACCCTATTTGCCATCCCTATACTATATTTTTGCCATCTGAAAAAGAAACCAAGAAAGTAATCATGTTTGCAATAACTAGAAAAAAAGATAAACTACCTAGCAATGAATTTAACCAAAGCAGTGAAAGATCTTTACAATTAAAATTGTAAAACATTGCTGAAAGAAATTAAAGAGGACACAAAACATTGGGACAACATTCTATGTTCATGGATTGGAATAATTAATATTGTTAAAATGAGCCGGGCTCGGTGGCTCAGCCTATAATTCCGCACCTTTGGGAGGCTGAGGTGAGTGAATTGCCTGAGCCTGCGGGTTCGAAACCCACCTGGGCAGCGAGACCTCATCTCTACAATAA
>NW_007252282.1:743606-745015 GCF_000164805.1 Carlito syrichta | reverse complement strand
GCCTGTAATTCCGGCTACTCGGAAGCATGAGGCACAAGGATCACCGGAGCCCAGCAGACGAGGCTGCGGTGGCCGGGAGCGGCCACTGCACTCCGGTCTGGGCGACAGAGTGAGACGCCAACTCAAAAATATATATATATATTGTTAAAATGTTCATACTACCCAAAACAACCTATAAATTCAATGCAATTTTTACCAAAATACCAATGACATTCTTCACAGAAATAGAAAAAACAATCCTAAAATGTATATGGAAACACAAAAAATTCAGACTAGCCATAGCAATTCTGAGGAAAAAGAGCAAAGCTGGAGGCATTACATTACCAGATCTCAAAATATACTACAAAGTTGTAGTAACCCAAATAGCATGGAGAACTCAGAAACAGATCCACACATGTGTAGTCAACTCATTTTTGATGTAGGTACCAAGAACATACACAGGGAAAAGGACAGTCTCTTCAATAAATGGTACTGGGAGAACTGGATATCCATACGCAGAAAAATGAAACTAGACCCCTATCTCTCACCATATACAAAAATCAAATCAAAATGAATTAAAGACTTAAATCTAAGACCAGAAACTATGAAACTGCTAAAAGAAAACATGGGGGAAGCCGTGCTCAGTGGCTCAACCTGTAATCCCGTGCCTTTGGGAGGCTGAGGTGAGTGGATTGCCTGAGCCCGCGGGTTCGAGACCCGCCTGGGCAGCGAGACCTCATCTCTACAATAAATCAAAAAGTCAGCCGGGCATGGTAGCGCACGCCTGTAGTTCCAGCTACTTGGAAAGCTGAAGCGGAAGGATCGCCGGAGCCCAGCAGGCGGAGGCTGCGGTGGCCGGGAGCGGCCACTGCACTCCAGTCTAGGCGACAGAGTGAGACTCCAACTCAAAAAAAAAAAAAAAGAAAACATGGGGGAAACATTTCAAGATATTGATCTGGGCAAAGATTTCTTTTCTTTCTTTTTTTTTCTAATTTTAAAGATATGGGGTACAATCAGGGTTAGGTATACAAATGGTTATTGTGTAGGTAAAGTTTGGGCCTCACTTTGGTCCCTACTTCACCTGGTTTGAGATCAGGTACCCTTATTGATGAGGTGTGTCCCCCTAAAGATTTCTTGAGTAAGATGTGACAAGCACAGGAAACCAGAGCAAAAATAGACAAAAGGAACATTAAGCTAAAAAGCTTTCACAGCAAAGGAAGCAATCAACAAAGTGAAGAGACAGCCCACAGAATGGGAGAAAAGATTTGCAAACTACCCAACTGACAAGGGATTAATAAATGGAATATATACGGAGCTCACACAACTTAATAGGAAAAAAACAAAAAACTCAATTTTTTTTTTTTAGTTGAAGTCTCACTCTGTCACTCAGACTGGAGTGCAGTGGCCGCTCCCAGCCACTGCAGCCTCGA
>NW_007252282.1:678180-743472 GCF_000164805.1 Carlito syrichta | reverse complement strand
TTTTTGATTTATTGTAGAGATGAGGTCTCATCAAGTTACCCAGGCAGGTCTCGAACCCACGGGCTCAGGCAATCCACTCACCTCGGCCTCCCAAACTGCTGGGATTACAGGCTGAGCCACCGAGCCCAGCCAAAAAACCCAATTTTTAAATGGGCAAAAGATCTGAATAGACATTTCTCAAAAGAAAACATACAAATGGCCAACAAGTGTATGAAAAAATGTTCAACATCACTAACATCAGAGAAATGAAAATTAAAACTCTAATGAGATATCATCTCACCCCAGTTAAAATGACTTTTATCCAAAAGACAGACAATAACAAATGCTGATGAGGATGTGGAGAAAGGGGAACCCTGTAAAGTAGTATAGACACTAGGGAGAACAGGATGAAGGTTCCTCAGAAAACTGAAAATAGAATTACCATATGATCCAGCAATCCCAAAGGAAAGGAAATCAGTCTATCAAAGAGATATCTGCACCCCGATGCTTATTGCAGCACTATTCACAATGACCAACATGTGGAATCAACCTAAGTGTCCATCAATGGATGAATGGATAAGGGGATGTAGTACATATACACAAAGGCATATTATTCAGCCATTAAAAAATGAAATAATGTCATTTGCAACAACATGGAAGGAACTGGAGGAGATTATATTAGGTTGAAATAAGATAGGCTCAGTAAGGCAAGTATCAAATGTTCTCACTCATATGTGGTAGCTAAAAAAATAAATTGAACTCATGGAGCTGGAGAGCAGAATGATGGTAACCAGAGGCAGAGAAGGGTACTGGGGAGAGGGGCTGAAGAGAAGATGGTTAATGGGTTCAAAAATGCAGTTAGAGAGAAGATCCAGTGTTTGGTAGCACTACAGGGCGACTACAGTTAACAATAACTTATCGTATATTTCAAAATAACTAAGAGAGTCAATTGAAATGTTTCTAACACAAAGAAATGATTAGTGCTTGAAGTGATGGATACCCCAGTTACCCTGATTTGATCGTTATACATTGTATGCCTGTATCAAAATATCACATGGACCTCATAAATATGTACAACTATTATGTATCCATAATAATTAAAAATGCAAAAAAGAATCAATTAAAACTTATACAACAGTGTGGCCAAAATAGTCTGAGAATCAACTTAGAATATTCTAGTAGGTTCTGAGATTTCTAGACCCAGTGCCCCGCACACTTTGGGCTACTCCACCTTGACACATCACAAAGACCTTCTACCTTTGTTTACATATTTACTCTATATACAACCTTTAGGTACCACTCGTCTTTCAATTGACTGATACTCCAAAGATTTTCTTCCTAAAAACAGGCCCTGCAAATGCTTGCTGTGTGTTCTGCTAGCATATGAAATCAGCTGTGTGGTATAAAGTTGAAAGCTTTAACTAAGAGCGCTGTGTCTTTATTTTCTCTTGTTTTTTAATCAGAGTATGCCATCCTTTGTTGGGAAGGATACCCTTTGTTATCACTTCCTGTTCAGAATCCAAGCTGAAAATGAGTCCCCCGTTTCAGAGTGTCTTGAAACTTCCTGTGTTACACCATCAATCTTCCCCCATGGAAAAGCCTCTTGGGGTATTACTACTTAATCATGGCAAGCCCAGTGTCATATAGGTTCAATGTCACATGGCTTATTTTCCCTTGCTAGGCCTTTAGTTTCCTGAGGTCAGGGACTATTTATCTGCTTATCCCTATTACACCATTTAATCTCTCACCATAATATTCACATAGAAGGTGCTGTGGTTCCAGCTACTTGGAAGCCGAGTCAGAGTGTCACTCTGTTGCCCAGGCTGGAGTGCAGTGGCACGCTCACGGCCACCTCAGCCTCAACCTGCTAGGCTCAGGTGATCCTTCTGCCTCAACCTTCCAAGTAGCTGGAACCACAGGCATGTGTCACCATGCCCAGTTAATTTTTTAAATTTATTTTTTTAATTGTGGAGATGAGGTCTCACCATGTTGCTCAGGCTGGTCTCGAACCCCTGAGCTCAGACAATCCTCTTGCCTCTGCCTCCCAAAGTGCTGGGATTACCGTCTTGAGTCACTGCACCTGGTGATGATTTTTTTTTTTAAATGACTATGTGATTAAGACCCGTCTGGAAAGGGCTCAAGGGGAGAGCATGTTTCCGCTGCACTGGGCGACGTGTCCATTCCAATCTATGTAACTCCTGGATCTGAGAAAGGAATAAAGGAACTTTCTTTCTATAAATATTATCTCCAACCCCAGGAATTTGTAATATTTGAGGAATTCCTCAGTCTAGAAAATAAATAACCATAGAGTGCCTTCCACATGTAACATCTGTTCTTACTGCTGGCTAAACACTGGAATCACCTGGAGAGCTCCCAAAACCTCTCAGTGCCAGGACTCTACTTGAGAACAATTGGATCCACGTCTATAGAGGTGGAGCCCAGGTACTTTATTTCTCCTAGTCCTTGCAACAGCCCCGCACGAGAGGTGCTATTATACCCACTTTCCAGAGGAGAGACTGAGGGTCAGAGAAGTTAAGAACTTGCCCATTACATACCTAATAAGAGACAGACAGTCCTGGTTCCCAAATAGCTCTCAAATACATGTTGTTTTGTTATGTGCCCTTCATCACATATTTTAGCAACATGAGACATAGCACTACCACGAGCTCTTGCTCTACTGAGCTGTGAACAGGCCAGTGGTCAGACCTAGCCATTCCCCTACACACAGAAGCAGGAGAGGCTACACGCTCACTTCCACAGCTGTTTTCACTCCCAAGCAGAGCAGTCACAAGCCCTGTTCCTTGGCGTGGTTGGCTCTCTCGTAACATCTTACCACCATGACCAAGATGACCGTTTTCTCTTGAAGAACCAGAAGGTTAGAGCAGCACGAGTGCTCCATTATAGGGCCAGGCCAAAAACCAACATCTTTTATAAATATTATTGTGAATTCTGAACATTTATTTCCTGAATGTACTACATGCTTAGATTTCAGCGAGTATACGTACACAAGAAGAAATTTGGTTTTAAAAAAATGATGGGTGGCTGAGGAGGGAGGATCAGTTGAGGCCACGAGCTCGAGACCAGCCTGGGCAATGTAATGAGATTCCCATCTCTACAAAAATTGTAAAAATTAGCTGGGTGTGGTAATGGCACATGCCAGTAGTCCCAGCTATTCAGGAGGCTGAGGTGGGAGGAGCATTTGATTCCGAGGAGGCTGCCATGAGCCATAATGGCACCCCTGCACTGCAACCTGGGCAATAGAACAAGACCCTGTCTCAAGAAAAAAAAAGACCGTGAGTTAAACGGATTGACAGGGGTGAACCAAAACTAGTAAGAGCTTCTCCTCAACTCGACTTTTCTGCTTTTCCTTTTATTTCTTCCCTAGACAAAACAAAACTCAAAGCGACACTCAATAAGACTGGAGAACCCTTAGAGTTCCCATCTTTATTAGAGAATCTAGTTGTCTCTTATTTTTTCCCAAATGCTACAAGAAGAGTTCCTTTTTACTGCTATTCTCGGCAAATCTAGAGATGCTGAGGCTTCTCAGAGTCAGACTCCTTGGGCTCTGATGGAGGCCCACTTCCCTCCCCAGCGTGCTGCTGGCTGGGGACAAGCCTTCTGCAATCTGGAGGGCGTCGTCGTCTGAACGCCCTCCCTCAGCAACCGCCCTCATCAAAGCACAGAGCCCGCCTTTCCAGCACAGATCAGCCCAGACCTCAGCTAGCCATGAACCACAGAGGCCCCTGGATTTCTGCCCAACAAAGAGCTCCAGCTCCCGGGAACTTTCTGGCCCAGCCCTTTTCTCTGTGTCCCAGTGGAAGAGCAAGTCATTTTCCACTGGCCCCGTGGAAAACCAGTGCGAGGTTCACGCAAGGCAGGTATTCTCCACCCGGGCATGGTTTTGTCTGTTCTCATCTCTAAGTGCCAGCTGCGTCCTGAACGCCGGGTGAGGATGGTGATGGAGAGGCGGTGGGCATCGCGGTGGGAGCTTTCTTAAGAAGAAAGGGCTTTGATTGAGCCAATGAAAGTTGTTGCCAGGGAACCAGATGCCACGCACAGGCCACTCCAGCCGCATCAGAATACAAGCGGGAGTGGGAGCGCTGGGCTGAGCCTGAAGTGCACTTAGCAGTCCTCCAAGGCCTGTTAACCCTTTGTGCACCTAACCCAGTGAGTGGAGAGAAGGTAATGGTAAAATCCCAACAGTCAACCCTGCTGTCAGTATCTTGCATTGGAATGGACCGTTTCAAAAATGTTCTTCCTGCCTGGCTACCAACTCAGACACCTGCAGGCGCAAGCAAGGGCTGTCCAGGATCATGAGGCTCTGCAGAGGGTGCTGCTCATGGCTGGTCACACTTGTTATCACACCAGTGACTCCTCCCAACGTGTGGTTGAGTTTTATCTAGTCTCTCAGTCTCTGGAGAAGGAACTTCCTGGCCCCGGTGGGTCTGCTCTGTGAGAGGAGGAAATATTTCCCCTCTTCCCTAAATGTACACTCCCAGAGACCCCTGGGCCAGTTGGAGAGTGGCAGCTCATGTCTCGTTGTAAGACTGTTGTCCAGGGGAGCGTGGACATAGACTGGCTCTCTGAGAAGAAGGGGGACCAGCAAAGCTGCGTGGGTGGGCCTCCCAACCCACCTCCTGGGGACTTCTCCATCTTGTTTCACTTCTCCCTCTCCCTCTCACATCAATCCCCAACCCAGGCATCCACTTTGGGCTTCATCCCTGCACAGCCTGCTTGACTCGGTCTTTTGCATCTTAACTCAGTTATCAGGAAGATGTGGAAGCTTTCCTGGAGAAAGCTATAAAGGTTGAATGACAGGCAGTGAGGTGGCCCCAGCACTGCAGCTCCTTGATGCAATGTGTAGGCCTTGAGGGAAGGACACCCCTTTTTCTTCCTCAGACTGTCAGTTCCAGCTCCCTGGCTCCTCCTCTCCTGGGACTAAGGGTGAGGACCTCAATTGGAACACCAAAATCTCACAAATGTGGCAGACATTGGGAAGGGAATCTATGTGTACCTGGGGTGTTGATACGTCCCTAAAAAGATAGGTGTTTTGTCCATCAAATTAACATTTCTCTAGAATGATTAGCAGACAGTTCGCAATTTTTGCTCTGTGATAGTTAGAAAATATAAAACGTATTTTCAGCATAGAGTTCAAAAGGTGAACTGGGCACGAGGTCACAGGGAAGTGCCTAGTTGTGCAGTCTAGTGACACACCATCTGTATGTATTTGATTCCCTCTTGGGAAGAAATGACTTTCACAGCATCAGTTTGTTCAGGAAAATCTCACGACTGAGCCAGGCACACTGGAACTCACCTGTAGTCCCAGTTACTCAAGAAGCTGAGGTGGGAGGATCCCTTGAGCCCAGGAGTCCAAGACCAGCCTGGGAGACTCAGAAAGACCCCATCTCTAAACAAAGAAAAAGAAAAAGAAAACCTTCACAACTGTACACTAATAGTGAGGAGACAATTTGTGTATATTCTGAATTATGAGATGAATTTTTCATGAAACAACATTTTCTATTTGCTGAGCATGTACCATGTGCCTGGCACTACACTCAGTTTCTCACACAAATCATTTCATGTGTGAATTAAATAAACATTATAACAATATTTAATGACAATCAATGACCTAGATAAAACATTTTCTCTTCTTACTCTAATGTTCATGGTGCCCAATTCTCACGATCCACATAGTTTCAATGCATGACGTCAGCTCTGAGATTCTCCCCCTTAGAATTAAAATCTTCCCTGCTCTTGTCACCCTCTAGACAGAGGCTGGTTCCCATGAAGGTTTGTTACTTTTACCCCAGTGATAGAGTGGCTAGCCAGAGGCTGACTGATTTTCCCCGTGTTACGAAAGAACCAAGAATGTGTGGTTTTTACTTCTTCTACAAGCTCACTATCTCTCCCACCATAAATGTTAAAACTTGCAATTACCGTGAGTGCTCCTACCAATAAAATGAAGCCCTGAGCAAAGACATAACTAAATATTTTAGACTCTCAAAGCAAACCCTTCAGAAAGCTCTAAAACAAATAGACCCCTAGTCCCTTCCCTCTGAACTAGACAGGCTATGTGGCCATAATTTATACTTAAGGAGAGAAAGGAAGCAGGACCCAACGCTGACACTTTCTCCCTTGCAAGGACACTAGAGTCTTTTTTATTGCCTCTTGCATTTTCTTCTTTCAAACCTACCCTGAGTCACATGAGAAATTAGCTCTAGTCTCTGAACAAACCAGGTAGCTTATCCTTAGCAAGTTCGTGCTTCTCCTAACAAGTTTAGAGGGTTATATCATTCACACTGACTCTACAGGGGCCCTTTTAGTCTTTGTGTCCTAAGCCTTGTGTTGGCCAGCATCTCTAACCTATAAGTCTAAGCTTTAAACTACAGCAAACGACTAACTACTAAAATAGGCTTTGGCCTAATGATCTTCTTTCATGTATTTCTCATACTGGCTCAAAGATAACTACACATCTATTTGGGCTGTTAAAAAGCAAACAACAGGCTGAGTATGGTGGTTCACGCCTCTAATACCAGCACTTTTGGAGGCTGAGGCAGAAGGATTGCTTGAGCTGCATTCAAGACCAGCCTGGGCAACATGACAAGACCTCACCTTTGCAAAAAATCAAAAAATTAACCAGGCATGGTGGTGTGTGCCTGTAGTCCCAGCTACTCAGGAAGCTGAAGATTTTTTTAAAAGGAAAAAAAAAAGCAGACAATAAATATTCGTTCCACGCTCCTATCTACAAAGAGTGCTAAGAATTATAGGAGGTAGTCCCCACCTTTTTTTTTTTTTGAGTTGGAGTCTCACTCTGTCGCCCAGACTGGAGTGCAGTGGCCACTCCTGGCCACTGCAGCCTCGACTTGCTGGGCTCCAGCGATTCTTCCGCCTCAGTCTTCCAAGTAGCCAGAACTATAGGTGCGCGCTACCATGCCCGGCTAATTTTTTTGATTTATTATAGAGATGAGGTCTCACCAAGTTGCCCAGGCGGTTCTCAAACCTGCAGGCTCAGGCAATTCACTCACCTCGGCCTCCCAAAGTGCGAGATTACAGGGCTGAGCCACCGAGCCCGCCTAGTCTCCACCTTTCAAAGACTGGCAGTCTAGTCAGGGGTATAAAGCACAAGCTAGTGGAAAGAGCCTTAACAACACAAAGCAGTGCTGCCTCTCATCTACACATCCCTTGCTTGTACAAATCTTTCGTTCTGACTACCTCACACACCTCACCTTGGGTGTTCACAGTGGATCACTATGAAGGCTATGAGAGGCTGTGTGGCCACAGTCATGGCTGCTCCCTGGCACTGGACATTAGCTATGAGGGTGCTTCTTGTGAAGAGTTATACTGCTCTGTCAAAGAAGTAGGATGAACAACAGGCTGGAATTGGGACTAAAATTGATTAGCCAGATATGGTGGCACATGCCTGTAGTCTCAGCTACTCAGGAGGCTGAGGCAGGAGGATCGCTTGAGCCCAGGAGGTCGAGGCTGCAATGAGCAATGATCATGCCACTGCACTCCAGCCTGGACCACGATGCGAGACCCAGAAAATGAAAACAAAATTGGACGAGGTCCCATGTCACCTCTAATTTGCTCCGTGGCTTTGTGCAAATCATTTCATCTCTCTGTGCACCAATCTTTCCTCTCTGGGTACCAAGGACCACACCCATGACTCTTCTTGAAGACTGCCCTGAAGGTGGATAAAGTTACTAGAAAACACGATTCCCCTTCTTTCTAAAGGGACATGAAGATTCCGACTCCATCACATAGGCCAATTCTCCAGGGTGACACTTCGAAACAAGGGATAAATTCCTGAACGTGTGCTGGAGATGTGGCCAGTGAACAGCCTCCACTTTCTGTTTCATGTGGTTTCCATTTATTTACGGAGTGCCATGGTTATTCATGATGCCCTACAAACCGTAACAACATGGTCTCCACCCTGCAGGATTTACAGAGTAATTCAAACAGACGTGCGGCCTGGGCTGACAGGTCAGGCGTGCCGGGAGATGGGCCGGTGTTGTATAACATGGGTGTGGAGGGTTCTTCTGGAGTTATAAATACTTTGCAGTTCCACAGGCCTTTCATCTGGGATCCCCAAGCACTTTAGAGGAGCAATAACCTCGATTGCTTTCTAAATACACTTTCCGTAAACTGCTGTGGGACTGAGTAAATGCTTTTAAATGCCTATTAATTGATCTGTGATCTGTTCAGTGTCCATATTAAACAGTATAGACATAAACACAACGGGCTGGAGAGGCCCCCACCGGGCTGTGGTCTGGCTCCTCAGATGACGCCCCCTCAAGGCCTGGTGGCCCCACCACGGCGCTGAGAGGACCCAGTGGACCCTAGGCATCTCCCGGGTGTGATGTTCACCTGACCCAGACTCGGAAGGAATACTTCTTGAGGCGCTTATTCACTGTGCATGGCTGAGGTCACACTGTAAAGTCAGGTGAGCTCAGAGAAAGAAGGTCCAGGCGAAGAACTAGGAGGATTCCCTCAGCTACCAATAGGGGTTCTCATTCGGGCCCCACCAAGTCCCTCTTGGGCACCTCTGCTCTTTCTTGAGCACTGGCATGTTCAGAGCGGAAAGATTTATTTTCTTTCTTTTTTTTTTTTGAGCTGGAGTCTCCCTCGATCGCTCCAGACTGGAGTGCAGTGGCCGATCCCGGCCACCGCAGCCTCGACCTGCTGGGCTCCGGCGATCCTTCCACCTCAGCCTTCCGAGTAGCCGGAATTACAGGCATGCGCTACCATGCCCAGCTGATTTTTTGATTTATTGTAGAGATGAGGTCTTGCTGCCCACGCGGGTCTCGAACCCGCGGGCTCAGATAATCCACTCACCTCAGCCTCCCAAAGGCGCAGGATTACAGGCTGAGCCACCGAGCCCAGCTAAGATTTATTTTCCATTGCAACTGACACGCAGTCCCCTCCTATGTGGCACTCAAAGGCCATTTAGCTAATGAGTTTTCCTGACCTATCCGACAAGTTCGTGCACATCCCAGGGAAGATGACCAGCCTGGGTTGCAAGTTCTGAAGGTTCGCCCAGAGGTTTAGGAGCTAAGGATTCCTTCTTGCTTCCATCCTTCAGAAGCTTCTCAGAGCGGTATTTCCCAAAACCCAGATGGAATCCCATCATCCCCTGCTTTAAAAACCCTACCGGAAGGGCTGGGCATCGTGGCTCAGGCCTATAATCCCAGCACTTTGGTAGGCCGAGGTGGGAGAATTGCCTGAGCACGAGCTAGAGATCAACCTGGGCAACATGGCAAGACCTTGTCTCTACCATATATCAAAAATTTAGCCAGACGTGGCGATGCTTGCCTGTAGTTTCAGCTACTTGGGGGCTGAGGTTGAAGGCTTGCCTGAGCCAAGGAAGTTGAGGCTACGGTGAGCCATGCTCATGCTTCTGCACTCCAACCTGGGTTGACAGAGTAAGAGTCCAACTCCCAAAGCAAACAGGCAAAACAAAACAAAAAACCTACCTTAAGATTAAAATCCCAAATGCCTCCGTCCACTGACTGTTCCCTCCAATCTCATCTTGGTCCACGTGACTTGAGGCTTTGGCCACACCAGAGAAGCCACCCCTTCCTCAGAGAACTTTCCCGTCCCTGCCTCTGCAATATCCCCTTCCTTCATCACCATCCTCCCACATCTTCCCAGCACACCACTGTCCCTGACCGCCCACCTCTGATGTCCCACATCTTCGCAGCCTTTCACGTGCCCACCGCCATCCACCTGTCATCTCCACCATGTACACACCCTCACCTGTCTTCCTGGAGCACCTAGTTAACTCTGCCTCCATTGACGTGACTGTCACATCCTCGTTCAGGTATCAGGGATCCTTGAGCCAAGGAGTTGAGTCTCGGATATTCTAATCTACCAGTAAATTGCCGAAGGGTCCTTTTTGCACTTTGAAGGACTGGGGAAGAGGGAGGGAGGGAGCAACTGTAGACCCTGCAAACTATTTGGACCCTGGGTTTTGTAGGATTTTGTCTCACCTGCTGTGAGGTCACTCACTTTATGGTGATGCTGACCGATGGGTTTTGGAGTACGAAGTGCTAAATTCAGGATTTTCCTTTTTTGCTTATACAATTGAAAATATTTTAACTGTAGTAAAATATATATAACATAAATTTACCTTTTTTTAAAAGAGACTAGGTTTCTTGCCCAGTCTGGAGTGCAGTGGTGCTCATCATAGCTCATGTAACCTCGAACTCCTGGGTTCAAGTGATTCTCCCACCTTGGCCTCCCAAGTAGCTGGAACTATAGGTGCATGTCACTGTGCCAGCTCAATTTTACCATTTTAATCTTTTTTTTTTTTTTGAGTCAGGATCTCAGTCTGTCACTCAGACTGGAGTGCAGTGGCACAATCATGGCTCATTGCAGCCTCAAACTCCTGGGCTCAGGCAATCCTCCCACCTCAGCCTCCTGAGTAGCTGGGACTACAGGCACATGCCACCAAACCTGGTTAATTCTTTATCTTTGTAGACACGAGGTCTCACTATGTTCCCAAGCTGTCATTTTAGCCAGTTTTAAGTTTACGGTTCTGTTAAGCACATTCGCGTTGCTGTGAATCCACCCCCAGAACTTCTTCATGTTCCCAAACTGAAACTCTGGACCCATTTAACATTAATTTTCCATGTTTCCCTCCCAGTCACCCCCAGCCCCTGTCACCCTCCACTCTACTTTCCATCTCCATGAGCCTGACTATTCCAGGTGCCTCGTGTAAGTGGAATCATGCAATGTTTGTCCTTCAAGGCTCACCACATTGTAGTATGTATCCCGAATTTCTTTCCTTTTTAAGGCTGAGTAATAGTCCATTGTATGGATATGCCACATTTTGTTTATCCATTCTTCTGTCAGTGCACTCTTGGGTTATGTCCACATTTTGGCTCTTACAAGTAACGCTGTGCTGAACATGGGTATACAGATATCTTGTAGAGACTCTGCTTTCACTTCTTTTGGGTATATAACAAAATTGGACGAGGTGATTCCATGTTTAATTTTAGAAACTGCCATCCCTTTTTTTACAGAGACTGTACCATTTTGCATTCCCTCCAGCAATGCACAAGGGTTCCAGGTTTCTCATCCTCACCAACACTTGTTATTATCTGGTTTTTGTTTGTTTGCTTGTTTTAATTTGCCGTTTTATTTGGTTTTGTTTTGTGTTTGTTTTTGTTTTAGAGATGGAGGTCTCATTATGTTGCCTAGGCTGTTCTGGAACTCCTGAGTTCAAGCAATCCTTCTGCCTCAAAGTGCTGGGATTACAGGGGTGAGCCACCGCACCTGCATTTTCTTTCTTTCTTTCTTTTTTAACAATAGTCACCGTAGTAGGTGTGAAGTGGTATCTCATTGTGGTTTTGATTAAATTCCGTTTGGAGCCTCTGCATTCTCAGTCTCGATTTCCCATGATAAACCCTTCTCATTTTACAACATGACCTCCAGTTATCCCTCAGAAGACTTGAGCTTGCCCAGGCAAAAGTGTCACGGGAAGATCAAAAAGGTGAGCCGGTAGCCTGTGGTACTTCTTCACACAGGCCAGCAGGGGGCACTCCCATGAGACTGCCCGTGTAGCTCAACTGACAGATGACAGGGTGGCTTGCTTTTCCAGGTCAAAGTAGGGTCCTAGATCACCAGCAAGGGATCTTTTTGTTCCCTGGCCCTCTCCTCTTCTGTTCTGTGCTCCTCACAGTGTCTGCATCAAAAAGAACCAAGTGGCCCAGACCATAGCTGTGTTTCTCAAAGAGGTGCTACTGGCCCTCCCGTGGGACGTGTCTTCAGAGTGCCAGGCTGTCTCACACCCTGCAGAACATGTAGTATCTGGGGCTTCTGCTTGCTAAATGCCAGCAGTGATCCCGTCAAAATGCCCCCATCCACATTTTCCGAGGGTCCACCTCTCGAGATGGGAGTTGCCCAGCTGGGAACAAGGTATGCAGAGAGAACTAGAGACCCCAGTATCCCCACTCAGTCATGCACAGCAACCGCTCCCAGGATGAGGCATCATGCCCAGCCAGGGGGGTGCTGGAACTCAGCCAAGGAAAAAGTCACAGGTGGTTCAGGTGACCAGGACGGCTCCCTGAGTCTGTTCCTGGTTAGTTGACAGTGGCAGGCTCACATATCAGGAGAAAGGGGAAGACACTCTCCAAATGCAAGCTGAGAGCAATCACAGAAAAAGTCCCCCAAGAGGGCCCCCACCGCACGCAACCGGGCCTCGCAACCTGAGCCAGGGCCCCTCAGTGCCCCACCCCGCCCCCCCAGCCCTGGGAGACACCCTGGGAGATACAGGCCGTGCCTGCTTTGGTGGTTTAAGGGACTTCATTTCCCTGTGCTGCCATAGCAACTGGGAAACAACCTCCGCTCACAGCAAGAAGGATGAAGCAGTGGCCCAGATCTGCAGATCGGGTCACAGAGCAACAGGACCAAGGGACAACACGGGCTTGGGCACAGGATTGAGGGAGGCTGCCCAGAACCCCTGCAGCCCAGGGCCTGAGGAGTCTGGGCACGCGGTTTATTTTTTTCTCTCGACAAAGACCCGCACTGTCTAAACCGTGAGGCTGGTTGCTATTAAGAAGCGTCTGTGAGGGGGAAAATGTATTTAATAAAAGACCCAGTGTTTGTGGTCTTCTTGGGCTCGCCGCTGAGCTTTGGAAATCGCGAGGTGTGAACAGCTTTCAGTCTTCAAAACCAGACGAGCTGCCCTTGAGAAGGGCTGGCCTGAGGGAAACATGCCCACGCTCTCTCTCCTGAGCCGGGGATACGGGAGACTAGTGCCCAACACACAGAAGTTAGAAGTCTATTTTGAACCAGAGGTGAGTCTCACAGCTGAATAAAGGCACTTTTGGGGTGGGGGGGGAACGTTTGTCTTTTTCTCTTGGGGTGAACTGTGTGTGTTGGGCTGTGTTGTGAGTGAGGCGTGGGGGTCCTGGTAGAGCTTCCCTCTTCCTTCATAAAACACAAAAAAATAACGTGGCTTTCTGACCATACCAGGATTGTCCCAGGGCCCGCGTCGTTCCCCGAGCACACTGACCTCCAGCCTTCTTTGCTTGAGAACGAAGGAGATTCCTGATTGCCTGGAATTCCGATGGTTTGATTCAAGACCAGAATTCCCACCTGGGTTCTAGGCAAGCTGATGGCTGTTTGGTTTTCGAGAAGCTGTGCTCTGCGGTTGAAATGCTGTGTGTGTTCGTGCCATTTCAATGGCTTCCTTGAACTTTCTGGAATTCAACCCACGGGACTCATATTTAACACAGCCCCCCACCCCCAAATCTCATTTTAGAAGATTTTAAAGAGGTGGCAAAGTTCCTTTGTTGTACTGGAATTTCATTTCATTGAATCCTGCCAGGAATAAGAAGTACACTGGGGATTCTTTGCAAAAAAAAAAAAAAAAAGTACACTGGGGATCCTACATTTCCATTGTCATCGTAGTTTGTCATGATATTTAACCTTTGCTGTGTTAAAAGGCATCTAAAGTTTCAAAGGACCTGTATGGGCAATGGCATCTACTGACTTACAGGATATGTAAGCACGATGTGGGCCCCTAATAGCCTAATTTGGTAGGTGCTATTGATGGCATCAGAATGGAGAGAGGTTCCCCTGGGTGCAGCTGAGGGGGCAGTAGGTTGGAGTGATTTTCTCCTATTTAAACAGGCAGCTAGTCCAGGTTCACTTTCAAAGTTACCTGCTGCCCTTGAGCATTCAGACTACTTGCTCACATACCAGGAAACTTTAGCTGGTCCTCAGCCTGTGCTCTATCTGAGCTAAGCCTCCAGGCAGGAACGGCTCTCCTGAAAGTTGCATGGGGAAAAACAGCCATACCCTGGGTTCTACTAATTCTGAGGTGTGGAGAGACAAATTGGTAAATCGGTTGCTAGGAAAAAGTCACTGTGTTCCTTAACACTATGTAAACCATCCAGAGAAAATCAGGAACTAAAAGCAGTCCAACACCTTTGCACCAGCAGTGTTTGCTCTAGAATGGTCTCCCACGTGGCCACATCAAGCTGGTTCATTTTCACTGCAGGATTACTTGAATTGGAAGTCCCCAGAAGACTACGTCCTGGTCAGCACACCACAGGATAAAGACAAGACCCACCAGCACTCCTGGAGCCTCTTTCTTCCTAAGACTTTCAGCACCAGAAAGGGGGCTCTGGTCCTCTACTCAGAAGGCTTAGCCATTTCAGCATGGATGCCCCAAGAGAGGAGAAAAGGCCCCTATCACCCCAGGGGTTACAAGCGGAGACTGGACCTCAGACTGCACACACTCCAAGACCTCCAAGAAGCCATCCTGGCATATGGAAGGACACAGGTAGGCCGGGCGGCCCCTGGGTTTGGGAAAGGTGCTGGCCGATTGGTCTACAGATCCAGATGCCACTTTGGGTGTCACCTCTTCCTGGACGCTAGAGAAGGCCTGAAACTCTCAGCCCTCCATTTCTTCATCTTTAAGATGGGATCAATGGCACCCCGGGCCCTATCTGTTGCACACAATTGTCATGAAGCTAAAGTGAGACAATGTGTGTAACAAGGCTCTGCAAAGCACTCAGGCAGTGTCATCACCATGCTGCGATTTCCTTTCAGCAGCAGTGACACCAAGTCCTTTTCAGCATGCAGACAGATTCAGGCCAGCAGACGTCTCATCAGAACCCTTGAAATCCTGTCTCGTCGTAGCCACAAGCACCATCATCCACCTCTGATGTTCGTGGCTTTGTGGGAACGAGAGGGAGAACATTTTAAATATTTACCTTGAGCCCTTCAGCGTCTGCAGGATGAGTTAATGACTTTTTCCATTCTGAATTTAACATGAAGGGGAAACCTCGTGCTGGTTTTTCTGATTCATACTTTCTGATGTCTTGTGAGATGGACACATGGCTCCTGCTGTCTAGAACTGCACGCGTCAGCCCTCTGGCTGAGGCCATGAGACCGTCTGGGGAGATGTGTCACTTTATGAAATTCTAGGTTAGAGTTGGTGGGTTACTGTCTCACGTAAAAGTCTCTGCTGACTCTCAGTCTCCACCAAATAAAGGCACGGGCCTCCCACACCAGGCCCTTCATGTACTGACTTTCACCTCTGTGTCTAGCCATGTCTCCCGAAT
The DNA here is from genome assembly GCF_000164805.1 of Carlito syrichta. Taxonomy (NCBI): domain Eukaryota; kingdom Metazoa; phylum Chordata; class Mammalia; order Primates; family Tarsiidae; genus Carlito; species Carlito syrichta. The sequence continues at coordinate 728,416 of NW_007252282.1, read as the reverse complement.
GTTCCCACCACCTCAGCCACGGACCGCTCTAGATTCCACCCTAGCTCACCATTATCCAGCCCCCCTTTCGTGACGCTTTGCACGTGCTTCAATAGCTGGCAAACTCTTACCCCTCCTTCAAAACACAACTCAAATATTACCTCTAACAAGATCTTCTCCCACTTCCCTGGGTGGAGATATTCCATGGCACCCTTTTCTGCAGACATTCCCCTATTATTTATTATCACACACTGAGATTTCTCTCTTTGACCATCTGTCATTCCTGATGGAATAACGTCTCCTCCAGGGCCGGGATCATGTCTAATCACTTCCAAAAGATAGTGAGTTCCCCCAGATGTTTGTGGGATGAAAGAACAGTCATGCATGATGTTTTCAACGTTTCCTAGATCATCTCCCAGAATCACTGGGCAACTTATCACCTGTCCTGACCTGAGGCAGAGCTTCCAGAAGGAAAGCTTCCTCTGCCCCTTCCCATCTTTCAAAATAGAGATATTTGATGACCTTGACCAAATACCCAACTGTCCTTTGTCTTAAAACCATAGATCTGTGGATGAAAAGAAACCCCCTGTTGTTGAATGCTGTTACTTTACAGCTGATATTTTATGTATTGACATGTCCTTGCAGTGAGTCTGTGAGACATGTTTTTTGTTTGTTTTATTCCTTTTATAGATGAAGAAACTGAACAGGTAAGTGATTTGTCCAAGGCCAAGCACTAGTACAAGACAGAGCCAGGTCCAAACCAGCACTGTCTACCTCTCCAGGTTCAGCATGTTTTGCTCTTTGTCCTGCCATCTGTGAACCTGAAGGGACTTTGGTGTCACCGTGCTTGGCCTTGGTCTGTTTGCTCTGAGATCCCCCTCTCCCCCCACCCCCCACCCCCTTCACCTGTTCTCATCACGGGCAGGTAGCCACAGGCTACATACAACTCCAGAAACATCTGCGTCAACTGGCTTCTGGGTGAACTTGCCAATGGTGGACACTTGGAGGAGATGAGAGAAGAAGGCAAGGAAAATCAGGGTGTTTCTCCCCTCTCACCCGGCTTCCAGTGACAAGAAGTATCTGCAGGAAGCTCCCAAGAGATAGGTCCACTATGGCCCCAGACTCCTCCAGACGACCCGCCACCTCCTCCCATGGGCCCCTAGCTTTCTAAGGTTACTGATCTCAATGTTGCGTCACCACCTGGTTGGCTTCTGAGCTCCCCAGTCACCTGTGTGGCCAATTCCCTGAATTAAATCCCTTCTGTGTTTCAATACTTAGAGTAGTTTCCATCTTCCTGGCTGGACACTGACAGATCTGCAGGTTCACTTACTGCCCAGAGCAAGTACACCTTCTGCAGCTTTAAGATGCTCTTCTCTACAGCTAAATAGTTCAGGCAATAGTTTATCAAGTAGATGAGTCTGTTTGGGAATAGCTTCATTTTCGGTTAGATCTGGGCTCCATGAGAAAAAGAAGTGCCTGTCTTCCCTTGCCCCGTCCACTAAATGCACAGCTCACACCTGATCAAGACAGACACTATAGTCTAACTCCAGATGGGTGGAAGGGAAATGGTGTGAGGAAATCAGAAAGGAATAGAAAGGCTTGGAACAGTTACTGGACAGGAATTTAAGATTAAAGGACATGGCAGATTAAAAGAGGAGGGGAAGCAGCTCACAAGGGACTCAGGATTCAAGAAAATGAATGCCTCAGGAGGGCAGGCCATCGGAAAACGGAGAGCTGACTGTGAAAATCACAGACTGGCAAAAAGTGTTTAGAAGCCTAATACTCAGTGCAGGAAGCCATAAGGAAACAGAAGCCTCATATGTCAGGAGCACAAACTCACGGGACATTTCTGGAGGGCATTCTGGCAAAAGCCTAAAAAGGGCTGTTACCCCTTAATTCAGCTTTCTACTTCTAGGAACTTGCCCTAAGAAATAATCAGAGATGTACCCAAGAATGTATACACAAAAACATTTACTGTAGGATTACTTGTTACCATGCAAAACACTGAAAACAATGTGTCCAAAAAGGGAACACTGATAAAATAAATTTCGGTATAGTCATAGAATGGGTTTGAGGTCAGGCAACAAAGTCATGTAATAGTCATGATTAATGTGAGAAAATATGTGCAGTGTATTTTTTTAAGGCAGATTACAAAATAGTATTCATATAATAAAAATCTCAATGTTGATTAACATTTTTGAGCATTCATTGTGCTCTTGTCACTGTTCTAAGTGCTTTCCAAGTAGAACTGACTCATGCTTTCTGGCAATCCGGGAGCAGGTGCTATTATGATCTATTTTAAAGGCGAGGAAACTGAAACTCAGAGAGTTTGAGTAACTCATTCAAGATTATACAGCAACCAGGTATGGCAGCTCACACCTGTACTCCCAGCACTTTAGGAGGCTCAGGCGGGAGGATGGCTTGAGCCTAGAAACTCGAGACCAGCCTGACCAGCAAAGTGAGATCTTGTCCCTGCAAAAAAATCAAAAATTAGGCCAGTAGTCCCACCCATCTAGGAGGCTGAGGCAGAGACCAAGCAGTATAGAAAACATATATGTAATCCCAATTTCTAAAAATTGTTTATACATTCACAGAATACACACCCAAATTTTAACTATGGGTTAAACCATTTAAACCGTGAGTGGTGGAGTTATATTAATAATAAACCTTGTTTTTATTTGTACATTTCTTTTCACCAAATTTTTTTTTAACCCAGGGAATTTTACAAAATAAAAAACCTATAGATTTGAAGGAGATATACAATTGACCCTAGATATCCAGGTGAGAAAATCAGGGGGAAAATGAAATAGCAAATAGTGCTGTAAGTTGAGCCCACCTGTAACCACACCATCCGTTCCTCAGGGTCAGTACGTCTTTGTCCAAATATGATCATTTAAGAGTTGAAATGATCATATTTGAAATGATCAGTCAAGAACAGTGGCTCACATCTGTAATCCCAGTGCTTTGGGAGACTGAATTATGAGGATCACTTGAAGTCAGGCATTGGAGAACAGCCTAGGCAACAGAGCAAAACTTCGTCTCTACAAAAAATAAAATTATCAGCTGCGCATGGTGGCATGCATCTGTAGTCCCAGCTACCTGGGAGGTTGAGGTGGGAGGACTCCTTGAGCCCAGAAGTCCAAGGCTACAGTGAGCTATGATCACAATACTACTCCAGCCTAGGTGGCAGAGCAAGACCCTGTCTCTAAAAATAAAAAAAAACAAACTACGCTGAAAGTAAAAAAACCAAAGTAGGGAAAGGGAAAAGGGTAGAGGGAATTAACCACAAAAAAATGCAAAAAAAAACCTACATGACTTAGGTTCACTCAGACCTGGAGGCATTGGGGCTGTCACAGGGAAGTGCGATCCAGTGTTTAAAGCAACTCATAGCACCTCCACTTTTAGCTCTGGAGCTGGTGGCATGCATGTGACAACCCGTCTGGAGTTTAAAGCTCAACAGACATCCACTCTGGAATTTCCCTGATGGGCCAACTTCCTAAAAAGTAAAGATTCATGTTAAGTCAAGAGATTTGATGTCAGGGTTCTCAGACTTCTAGATGAATGCAGATATGGTGTTTGGTTGGTTTCTTATTTTTTAAACAGAAGGAAATCCTGTTCAACATTTCCAAAGTTAAACTGTCTTCTTGAGGTCTTTAATTTATTCCGCTTCCCATTATTTAGATATCAGATAGGGCCAGATGTGGTGGCTCACGCCTGTAATCCCAGCACTTTGGGAGGCCATGGTGGGAGGATCGCTTGAGCCCAGGAGTTCAAGCCCAGCCTAGGTAACACAATAAGACCCTGTCTCCACAAAAGTAAAATAAAATAAATTAGCCAGACATAGTAGTACATGCCTGTAGTTCTCGATACTCAAGAGACTGAGGGGAAAGGATCACCTGAGCCCAGGAGGTCAAGGCTGTGGTTGCACCACTGCACTCCAGCCTGGGCAACAAGAGTGAGACTCTGACTCAAAAAAATAAAAATAAGTTAGAAGTCAATACCCATAATGCCCAAGTAAGCACAATTTGGAGGAGTATCTAAATGATAGCCATATTAATGCTGTTAGAGCATTGCAGAAACCTAAAGTGCCTCTCAAATCAGAAATATTAAATCATTTCACACTGTTTTTGTATTTCTTATTTTTATTATTTTTAGAATTTTGTAAATCTAGCAATGTTTTTTAAATGTCCAACAATGAGACATTGATTAAATAGTGTATGTTTTTAGATTTTGTTTTAAAATTCAACTCACGGTTCTCTATTCCACTGAGGGATAAACAGGACTTAGATGACAGCAGCAGATTTCACCCTACGCAGTACAGCACCCTTTGGCATTTGCAGGTTCCAGCATGCCCCTTGGTTCTAGGACCAAGGACCACGCTTGGTTCCAGGCCCCTTGGAGGCACCAAACTCCGTGGATACTCAAGACCCTGACATAAAATGGTGCAGGATTTGCATATGACCCATTCACATCATCCTCCCACATGCTTTAAATCTTATCTAGGGTACTTATAATTTCTAAAACAGTGTAAGCACTATGTGAATAACTGTTACTCTGTATTTTTTATTTTCATCGTGATAGTTTTTTTTGTTTTTGTTTTTGTTTTTGAGTTAGAGTCTCACTCTGCCGCCCAGACTGGAGTGCAGTGGCCACTCCCGGCCACCGCAGCCTCGACCTGCTGGGCTCCGGCGATCCTTCCGCCTCAGCCTTCTGAGTAGCCGGAATTACAGGCATGCGCTACCACGGCCGGCTGATTTTTTATTTATTGTAGAGATGAGGTCTCGCTGCCCAGGCGGGTCTTGAACCCACGGGCTCAGGCAATCCACTCACCTCAGCCTCCCAAAGGCGCGGGATTACAGGCTGAGCCACCGAGTCCGGCTCGTGATAGTTATTTTATTGACTTTTTTAATATTTGAAAAATACTGGTTAAATCTGCAAACATGAAACCCATAGGCCAAGTGTGTTGCTACAACCATCTCCCTTATAAATGTGGTCACGTTCAGGAGTTCGATTATAATTTATTAATAAAAAAGGTAGAGATTGTAACTGTTTCTTCTGTTTTGTTTTTGAGTCGGGATCTTACTTGTTGCCCAGGCTGGAGGGCAGGGGCACAATCATGGTTCACCAACAGCCTTGACCTCCTAGGCATAGACAATCTTTCCACCTCAGTCTCCCAGGTAGCAGGGTCTACAGGTGCACATCTCCATGCTTGGCTAATTTCTTGTTTTTTTGTAGAGATGAGATCTTGCTATGTTGCTCATACTGGTCTCAAACTCTGGGCTCAAGCAGTCCTGCTTTGGTTTTCAAGAGTCTTGGAATTACAGGTGTGCACCTGCACGAGGTCATGTGACTGCTTCTTACTGGGAAAATCTAGAGTGATTTCTTGGAGAAGGGCAAATGTGAGCTGAGTCTTATAAAAATAAATGGAGCAAGACCCCCTAGGCTTAGGTGAGCAGAGGCCCAGAGGGGAGAACAAGCAGAGGACCGTCAGGTAACCCAGACTGGCGGGGCTCTTGGCTGGAAATACTCTCGGAGACAGGGGTGTGGGCTGATTGTGGGGGGCTTCATCTGCCAGTCCTGAGATTTCTGGGCTTCTCTCTTCTCCCATCAGCTACTCCACACAAAGGCCCTCTGCTAAGTTGGCAGCTGGCTGCCTGGGCCCTTCCTGCCTTCCTGGGGACTCTGGCTCCCTGCCACCCTGTGTCTGCTGGGCAGGACACAGGCCCTACCATCTTCTTCCAGCCTCTGAAAATCCTCGCAGCCAGCACTGAGGCGGCTGAGCAGGACAGCCAGGATGGGGGCAGGGACACATACATAAGATGGCCCCCTTCACCCCTCTGCATTTGGAGGCCTGGTGGGCATCAGGAGGACAGCCAGCCAGAGCGAGTCCCTCGTGAAAGGAAGCGCTGGTGAGGCAGCCAGCCAACAGGCCACTGTGTACACACCAATTCCTCATCTTGAGAGAAGCCCAAAGCTGGGGTACCCGGCCAAGCCAAGGCAGGCCTGGGCAGTGGAAACCAACCACAGCCAGACCCCTGCTGTCATGTTTACTTCCCTGTTCCAAAAACTCCCTTCCCGGCTCCCTTCTGTCTCCTATTCTGTTTTAGAGTAACTTTCGAGTGGGTGGTCAGGTCTCAGACCATGCTGGGGAAGGACTGGAGAAATCGGGATGAGAAGATGGTGTGTGCCACACAATTAATTGATTGTTAATATGTTTTCTATTTAAATATGTGATCTAACCATTATGCTAAAAATTTGGCTTCATAAAAAAAGAGAGAAGAAAGAACTATCTGTAATCTTATGCCCAGAAGCCTAATACTGCCCTTATTCTCATTTTAACATCTTTTCTTCCAGTCTTTCCACCATGGTTATACATATGTAAGATATACTTTTATGGCCAGGTATAGTGGCTCATGCCTGTAATCTCAGCACTTTGGGAGGCCAAGCCAGGGGGATCACTTGAGTCCAGGAGTTTGAAATCAATCTGGGCAACTTGGCAAGACCCCAACTCTAAAACAAATTAATAAATTTAATTGAAAAAGATACCCTTTTATGATAAGTATACTATACATGCTCTCTTGTATCTTGCTTTTTTTCCACTTAAAACAGTATTCAACACATTGGAAATGAATGACTTTCACCCTGGTTGGTAGATGAGGCCTTGGGCTTCAACATCTCCAATGAGACGCGATATTATTAACCAATGTCACAGGCATAATTTGAGAAATTACTAAAAGAAACCAAGAAACTAAAAGAGAATGTGGTAGGTAGAATGGCCCTCAAAGACACCAAAGTCCTACTCCGTGGACCTTGTGAATATGTTAGCTTACACGGCAAAGGGAAATTAAGTTTGCAGATGGAATTAAGGCTGCTAGATGGCCTTAAATGGGCAGATTGTCTTGGAGTGTTTGGGTGGGCCTGTATCAGTCTATTTTGCAGTGCTATAAAGGAACACTTGAGGCTAGGTAATTATAAAGAAAAGAAGTTTATTGGCTCATGGTTCTGCACAGCACCGGCACCTGCTCAGCTTTTGGTGAGGCCTCAGGAAGATTTTACTCTTGGCAGAAGGAAGGGGAGTCGGTGACTCACATGGTAAGAGTGGAAGCAAGAGTGAGAAGGAGGTGCCAGGCTCTGCTAAATAACAGAGTGAGAACTTGCTCATTACCATGAGCGGGGCGGGGAGTGTTCCACCCCCATGACCCAATCACCTCCCACTAGGCCCCACTCCAACAATAGGGGTCACATTTGGACATGAGATTTGGAGGGACAGACTTCCAAACTTTGTCAGAGCCCAGTGTAATCATGGAAGTCCTTAAAAGTGGAAGACGGACTCAGAAGGGAGAACTAGACAGACAGCCGCCTGGGGAAGGGGCCACAAACCAAGGAATGCAGGTGGGAGGTGCACTCTCAACATGGAAAAGGCAAGGAAACAAATTCTTTCCTAGTACCTCCAGAAGGAATACAGACCTGTCAGCACCTTGGTTTTGGCCCAGCGAGACCCATTTCAAACTTCTAACCTCCAGAAATGTCAAAGAATACACATGTGTTGTTTAAACCACTAAATGTTGGTCATTTGTTACAGCAGCAATAGGAACCTGATACAGAAGCCAAGATCAGCCTTCAAACTGTAAGCAAAAATAGATGTAAATGCCCCATATTCCAGGGTTGGGATTTCCTGACTCTTCTTGGCAGCTCCCCGCACACCGAGCAAGCTTCCCAGTAAAGCTTCAAAGCCAAGCTGGGGTTTCAGAAATGCACACTAATGAGAAGCTCCCTGGGCCTCTTGCCCAGACTCACACAACACACATCAGTGAGCTGTGATCATGTCACTGTACTCATCTGGGCAACAGAGTGAGACCCCAACTAAAAAAAAATATTGGGAGAAGGAATCTCATGCTTGCTCGGCTGCTCTCCAATGCCATTAAGGATTCAAACTCTGTCTTTTCCCACAACCATCCTTCGAATGTTGGCTTTTTTCCCTCATGTTGGTTAGCACATATTCACAAGATGGCTCCCGTGCATCCAAAGGTCACAACTGAATTCAAAGCAGAAAGAGGGCTGGGCATGGGGCTCACGCCTGTAATGCTGGCACTTTGGGAGGCTGAGGCAAGAGGGCAGCTTGAGCCCAGGAATTCATGACCAACCTGGACACATAGTGAGACTTGGTCCCTACAAAATCTAAAAATTAACTGGGTGTGGTGGCTCACACCTGTAGTCCAGTTACTCAGGAAGTTGAGGCTGGAGGATTGCCTGAGCCCAGGAGGTTGAGGCTGCGGTGAGCTGTGATTGTGCCACTGCACTCCAGCCTGGGCAACAGAGTAAATGAAACCCCAACTCAAAAAAAAAAAAAAAAAAAACCAGAAAGAAAGGCGCTGGAAGCCATACTTGCACAGCTTTCCCTTCTCTAAGGAAGCAAAGAACTTTCCAGAAAGGAACTTCCCCTTAGTCTCACTGGCTGCAGCTAGGTCACATGGCTGCCTGGAGCCACAGTGGAACCTGGGAAAGCAAGGCTCTTCTCATCTGAGGGCCCCACGTCCTCGGTTTCAACCAACCAGATATTGAAAACATTAAAAAAAAAAAAAAAACTACAAGCCGGGCTCGGTGGCTCAGTCTGTAATCCCGCGCCTTTGGGAGGCTGAGGTGAGTGGATTGCCTGAGCCCGCGGGTTCGAGACCCGCCTGGGCAGCGAGACCTCCTCTCTACAATAAATCAAAAAATCAGCCGGGCGTGGTAGCGCATGCCTGTAATTCCAGCTACTCGGAAGGCTGAGGCGGAAGGATTGCCGGAGCCCAGCAGGTCGAGGCTGCGGTGGCCGGGAGCGGCCACTGCACTCCAGTCTGGGCGACAGTGAGACTCCAACTCAAAAAAAACCAAACCAAAACAAACAAACAAACAAAAAACTACAAATGAAAAAAATACAGTATGACAATGATTTACATGGCTCTGCGTTGTATTAAGTATTGTAAGTCATCTAGGGAGGATTTAAAGTACATGGGAGAATATGTACAGGTTTATGCAAAGACTACACCATTTTATATCACGGTCTTGTACATCCTCAGAATTTGATATTCACTGGGGTCCTGGAACCAACTCCCCACAGATGACAAGGGATGACTACCTGGGAAAGGGGTTCTATTGATGAAAAACTGGCGATTATTTTAGCAAAAATAAGTGATGTGGGTAGGTACGGTGGCTCACACCTGTAATCTCATCACTTTAGGAAGCCAAGGCGGAAGGATCACTTGAGTCCAGGAGTTCAAGACCAGCCTGGGCAACATAGCAAGACCTTGTCTCTACAAAAAAAATTTAAAAATTAGCTAGGCATGGTAATATGTGCCTGTAGTCCCTGCTACTCAGGAAGCTGAGGCAGAAGGATCACCTGAGACCGGGAGGTCGAGGTAACGGTGAACCACGAGCATATTACTGCACTCCAGCCTGGAGAGACAGAGTAAGACCTGACTCAAAAAAAAAAATGGAAGAAGTGTTGTGCAATTAACATAGTATCCCACCTTAGAGGTGAGGAAGATAAAAAGATTTGATGTTTGTTAACCACCTACTATGTGCTAAGTATTGAGCACTTTTCATACCTCAACTCATTTCATCCTTACACTGAGGACACTGAGTAAAACTACTCAGAGGAGTACTCAGCTTGCCTAAGGACACACGTCCGAGGCCTTTTGTGAACATGGCCCCCAACACCATGTACAGACTCCACTGCACAGGTCAGAGGGGATATGGGAGGAGGCCCACCTGAGCACCCCACCTCACATTCTGTGATGAGAGTGTTTTCCATCAAGGTCCGAAACACCAGGATTTCAAGTCCAATTTTGTGTTAAAGCAAAGCGCTCAAGCTCGGTGGCCCACAGGCCTTTACCATGGCTCTCACAAGGGCAAGGCTAGATGGCCCCTGCTCGTTCTCCTCACATCCCATCAGGAGCCAGAGAGATCAGAAAGTGCTCCCACGTGTGCTGGCAGGGAGAGCAGGCTGGGAGGAAGGAGAGCCGGGACACCCTCACCTTGCCTTAAGCCGACACAGGGAGACACATTTCACTTACATTATTTTATTTACAACATCAAAATCCCTAAAAAGTAAGCATTGTGTCAGTATTACAGAAGAGATTATAAAATTTAGGTGATGAGAAGTAGCAGGGCTGGGATTGACCACACATTCATTTTGTTGTTCATTTCCCCACAGTTCTGAGCCCCTACCATGTGCCAGGTTCTGTGAAATCTGGCTCTTTTGGGTTAAGACTTCCCAGTCCCTCTGCCATGCTTTGAGCATCACTTTAGAGACAGTTCAGAAAGGCTCCAGGGCTCACCCAAGACCATGATGTTCCTACGAGGCAAAGCAGGCTTCAAACCCAGACTCTCTAGCCCTAAGTCCAGGGTGCCTTCCCAGACTTCCTCAATAAGCTGTCTCCTTTCCACTCTTTTACTTGTGCTTTTTGGACCCACTTGATGTCTCCTCGTGTCCCTGGTCCGGGCTCTGCAGGCCTTCAGACTGGAATGAAAAGACTGTTCTCAGAGGTGGAAAGAGATCTGGTACCTGCACAACAGGTTTTGGGATGCCGGAGCTATTGAGTCGCTGGATTAACCAGCCCTGGCACTCTCCAGCCTTTGGTCTTTGTGCTCCATGAGATAATAAACTTTCTTTTCCATTGCTCAAGCCTGCTGTGTCAGCTTTTACTGTATCCTAGCAAGTGTGAAAATGCAGGGCCCTAGTCTCGCAGTCCTTACTGTCTGGGACACTCACTAAGGCACCTGCTTCAAAACCATCTTTATTTCATGTCTTGACATCCCACCGGTCCATGGTACTGAGTCATGGATGACATGGTACCTTCTTGGAGAGCAGAAGCCCTTGCACTGATAAGAACTTTGAAGTTCTAGATTCTGGTCCCAACCCCTCTGCGAACTGGCGAAATCTTTCACCATCACTGTTTCCAGGCTACACGTTGTATTGGGGGAACTCTTCAGCCAAGGGGTGGGGATGGGATTCGTCCTCATACCAGATCTCTCTAAAAGGCTGCATGGATCACTTCCATGGAGCACCCAAGAATATATGCTGTGTGTTGCCATCCATACAAAGCTCAAGAATAGGAAAAACTAGTCTATGGTGTTAGAAATCAGAATAGTGATTACCTGGAGCAGGGGGTGGGAGGTGGTATTAGGGTAAAGGACACCGAAAGTGGCCAGAGGAAACTTTCTGGGCTGATGAAAATTTTCAGTATTGTGTATTGTGTTTTCTGTGGTGCTTACCAAGGTGAATACAATTATCCTTTTTTTTTTTTTTTTTTTGAGTTGGAGTCTCACTCCATCACCCACGCTGAAGTGCAGTAGCATGCTCACAGCCATCCCAGTGTTGGCCTACTGGGCTCAAGTGATCCTTCCACCTCAGCCTTCCAAATAGCCGGAACTACAGGTACGCGCTACCACACATGGCTAATTTTTTTATTTATTGTAGAGACGAGATCTCACCAAGTTGCCCAGGCTGGTCTCGAGCCCCTGGACTCAGGCAATCCTCTCACCTCAGCCTCCCAAAGTGCTGGGATTACAGGCCTGAGCTACAACACCCGGTCACAATTGTCCATTTTTATCAAACTGAACATTCAAGATTTGTGCATGTTGTATAGATTGTGCCAACAGATGGACAGAGTGGCTCATACCTATAACCCCAACACTTTGGGAGGTCAGGCAAGAGGACTGCCTGGGCCCAGGAGTTTGAAACCAGCCTGAATAACATGGCAAGGCCTCATCTCTACAATAAATCAAAAAATTAGCATGGTGGCACATGCCTATAATTCCAGCTGCTTGGAAGACTGAGGTGCAAGTATTGCCTGAGCCCAGCAGGTCGAGACTGTGGTAACCATGATCATGTAATTGCACTCCAATCTGGGAGACAGAGTGAGACTCTGACCCAAAAAAAACCAAAAAACAAAAAACTATGCCTTCATTTCAAAAACCTTTTAAAAGATGGATTCTGATGTTGTGGTCACCTCAGCAGTCAAGAATGCTGTGATTGATTAGTGATGTCTGCCACAGGCAAAGGGGAGAGTGAGAGATGTTAACACAGGACCAGGTGTTTGCCATTCTTGTGCTTTTAGCTGTCATCTTCGTAGCATTTCTATATCACTTAAGTGGTTACAGTGACTAAGTCCACCTTATAAGATTATGATGAGGTGAAAGTTCTTTGTATAATGTAAATTCCTGGCCAAGTGCAAGATGTCATTATTCACTTTTATTCCCCATGATGTCTTGCACAGTGGGACTGACTTTGGCAGGTAGGTTCCCAGAAAATCCTCCCTGGCTACAGTGAAATGCAACAGAGTCAGATATTTTCAAAGCACCAGGCTCCCCATGAACACGGACTTGCTTGTCTGTCCCATTATTTATACTGCAAACACCAAATGCCAGCACGGATCTGCACACTGGACCTCCCATTCCAATACAGAGCCGTTTTTGAAGGTCCTAAAATGATTTCCACAGGCTGAGCTGGGCAATGTGTTTTCTTCTGAAGCCTTTATCCTTTTCTGATGTTCTGCCTCAAGATGGGATCTGGTGTTTGTCATTTCTCCCTCTCCTTCCAACTGCAAGGCTGCAGGGGCCTTTCAGACCTTTGCTCTGTGGGCTCTTGGTTTGTGTATGTTAACGGAGGCATCTGTTTGGGGTTCCTTCTGGTACCTTCAGGAGTCTCCTGGGTGACTGATGAGGACTGTGCTAACCAGCCTGTTCCACTGGGAGGCTCAGCAACTGTGCTATTTCCCGCCTGTGTCCCCACAGAGGGAGCAGGACAGAGTCTGGCAACCGTACCTCCACTTCCGAAGCCAGAAGGAGAGCCAGGTCCAACGGCAGATCCAGCCAGGGTATTCAGCCAAGAGATACCTCCGAGGCCTTTTGCGGACGTGGCCGCCCAACACCATGTACAGACTCCAATGCGCAGGTCAGTGGGGACGTGGGAGGGGGCCTACCTGAGCGCCCCACCTCACATTCTGTGATGAGAGTGTTTTCCATCAAGGTCTGAAACACCAGGATTTCAAGTCCAATTTTATGTTAAGGCAAAGCCCTCAAGCTCGGTGGCCCACAGGCCTTTACCGTGGCTCTCACCCTTGGTCTTCCCAGCATCTGCAGAGAGAAGTCTTACCTTTACTCCCACCCCTCACCTTGGCAGCCTCACACTCCAAGTCCCAATCCAGAACTTTCTTCCCAACCTTCTCCACTCAGAGGCCTCACAGATCCTCTAGTGCAACCCCTGTTTTATACAAGCCAAGGAAAAACAGGCCCAAGGCCAGGTATGGTAGCTCACACCTGTAATCCCAGCACTTTGGGAAGTTGAAGCTGGAGGATTGCTTGATCCCAGGAGTTCGAGGCCAGCCTGAGCAACATAGCAAGACCTTGTCTCTACAAAAAAATAATTTTTAAAAAATTAGCCTCAACCCAGGAGGCCGAGGTTACAGTGAGCCATGGTTGTGCCACTGCACTCCAGCCTGGAAGACAGAGTGAGTGAGACCTCGACTCAAAAAAACAAAACAAAAAAGAGGTCCAGAGAGGCAAAGTAGTTTGTCCAAGGTCATTCAGTCAACCACAGAGCTGGGACCAGAAGTCAGATGCTCCCCACACCCCCAGGTCCACATGCTCCCAGCATGGCATGGCTCTCCAGCTGAGGTGACCTCATGTCCTCCAGTGAGTGAAAGTTTGGGACATCTCCTCTTAAAGATGGTGGCTTTCTGGCCCAGTTCACAAGGAGTGCAGTGGATACTTTTCTGCTTGACAGAGACCTCAAATTCTGCAAAAGCTCAAAAATGACAACGGGCAACGATCAGGGGTTAAAGTTGCCAGATTTAGCACCAACACACCCATCCTCACACACAAACAGCAAAATGTGCAATGTTGGGACATATTTCTACTAAAAAAGTATCAATTGCTTATCTGAAATTCAAATGTAACTGGACGTCCTGTGTTTTATTTGGCGAACCTCCCAGGGAGGAGAGAATAAGCAGGGGCCCTGCCAGTACCCACTTGACTGTTTGCCATCTCTTCAGCAGCAACATGCAGGCAGGACCTGGGAAGACGGACTTTCTTCCTGACTTATAGGTTTACCCTGGGAAAGAAGAGAAAGCAGCTCTCTCCCTTGAAACAGAGTGGGCATGGTGCCTTGAAGCACAGTGGGCATGGTGGGCTTGTCCAGTCATTGGTTTTTCTTATATGGCATCTCCACAGTCATGGGCAGTTCCAATGATTTAGCGCTTGTGAGAAAGAGCCTCTTCGCCAAAGACGTGTTGAACATTGGGTGGAGCAGATACCAGAGCAGGCCACTATCTCATAGTCTAGACCCAACCCCTTCAAGAATGAAGGCCCCTTTTAACATCAAAAAACATCTCCAAGTCCTCCGTGGGAGTCCTACAGCTGATGTGTGTGGTTTAAGAAAAGACACACACACGTGTGCGCTTGCAGAACCCTTGCTGTCATTCCTTGCCAAAGCCCTTAAGCTGGAGGAATGAAGGCAAGAATCTGGTGTGAGACCACCAGCCCAGCCTCTGGTTGCTTATTCCTGCTCCCCACCTCCGGGATGCTCATATATTCTCTCGTCTCTTTCTTTCTTTCTTTCTTCCTTCCTTCCTTCCTTCCTTCCTTCCGTTCTTTCTCTCTCTTCCCCCCTCCTTCCCCCCTCCCTCCCTCCCCCTCTTCTTTCCTTTCTTTCATTCCTTCTTCTTTTTTATTTGAGACAGGTTCTCACTATATTGCCCAGGCTAGTCTCGAACTCCTGGGCTCAAGTAATTCTCCTGCCTCGGCCTCCCAAAGTGTTGGGATTACAGGCCTGAACCACAGCACCCAGCCTCTGGTCCCTTTTTTACACTCCTATGATAAGCCCTCCCCACCCTTCAAACCCACATGTTCTAGAAAGGCTTCTCTGACAACTCCAGGCAATCTTGAACTTATGTCACACTGACACTTGGACCACCAGTTGAGCATAAGAGAGCTTTGTCTTTCCCATAGACTACGGGTGCCTTAAAAAAAAGGGCCTGCGTCTGGTTCCTCCATGTCTACCCTACTGCCTAGCAGAGGGGTGGGCCTTTTGGTAAGCCCTCAGTGATGCTTGTAGAATGACTGGATGGAGAAGGCTGTTGACGAAGGACTGTTGACTGTAGGCCTACAGAAGCAAGCAGGATACATCCCCTACCACAGGGTCTCTCCTGAGGCAGCTGTTTACTCAGTCTTAGGGACGCAGGGAAGCAGATGTGTTCCTTCCACCAAGGAGACTCCATTCTTGGGAATGATAGAGTGGAAGTGGACTCAGATTTTTTAATCTTTCCCATCGTCTAATTGTCTTCCCTTTTTTTTGAATCAGAGTCTCACTCTGTTGCCCAGGCTGGAGTGGAGTGAGGTGGCACAATCATGACTCACCACAGCCTCGACCTCTAGGGCTCAGGCGATCCTTCTGCCTCAGTCTCCCAAGTAGCTGGTATGTGTATCACCACACTCAGCTATTTTTGTAGAGTCTCACTATGTTTCCCAGGCTAGTCTCAAGCCTCTAAACTCAAGCAATCCTCCCGCCTTGACCCCCCAAAGTGCTGTAATTCCAGGCATGAGCTACCACACCAGGCCCTCTAATTGTCTTTCTTAATGGGCAATGTCCACAGCCAATACTAGTGTAAGTGAGGGACCTTGTAGTTATCTACAAGAACGCTAGACTGGTGACCACTATTTCTTTCAATAACTCCTGACCTTCTCTTCAGGACATATCAAGGATTCCATGCTACTCCTGGACAGTCATCTTAATGTACCCAAGAATCTGAGGCTACAACAGGATCTTTCAGGTGTGCCCCCAAAATACCATCTCCTGCCTGTCTTCCCACCATTTTGGATTCAACAAGGAAAGTCTTTTGAACCAGGTACATTTTGATTTTATGACCAGTTCTCAAATATTTGGATTTTTGACATCTTAAAATGGAGTTTCCCAAACTAAGGTCTTGGGATCCTGGGTTGCATTGCCCTCATCTGTTAAATGAGGGTATTAGTCTTAATCAGTGCTGTCCAGTGGTATTTTTGCAAAGATGGAAGGTTCTATAAGTGCTGTCCAATGTAGTAGCCATTAGCTAAATCTAGCTACTGAGCACTTAAGATGTAGCTAGTACAACTGTAAAACCGAGCTTCTTATTTTCTTTAATTTTAGTTAGTTTATGTCTAAGTATCCACATGTTACTAGTGACTACTGTGTTGGTCAGAGTAGGTCTAGATGCTAGATTTTAGATGCTCTCCTTAGTGTGTTTCACTTATAATATTCTTTAATCCTACGATTTTTGTGGCAATATAATGTAGTAAGAAATATACACATGGGGATCCCCAAAAAAACTGGAATTACCTTTTTGGAGGGTGGGCCCCTTGTAGTACAGGCTTTACCCGCTAGGAACCCATCGGCAACAGTGTACCAGCAAATGTTGTTGCAAGAGACTGTGTTCAGCTTCAGTGAATTCTTTTTTTGGGAGATTCTTTCAACGTGTTTACCCATTCCTTGACGAGTGATTTATAAGCACACCTGCCCACACCACACTGAGTGTTCAGCAGTTTTTAAACAAAAATGCCATGACTCCCATGCTCCACCCAATCTCGCCAGAGCAACCTTTTTTTTTGTTTCCCGAATGAAACAAGTCCTCAAAGGGAAACATCTTGTCAATGTGGAAGAGGTGAAACAAAACAAAACAAAACAAAAAAATAGCAGAAGCTCTAAAAGGCATCAAAATTGACGAGTTCAAAATCTATTCTGAGCAGTGGAAAAATCATCTTGATAGGTGTATGGCATGAAACAGAGAATACTTTGAAGGTGACTGAAATTTAAACATGTAAGAATAAATATACAATTTTTATTAATAAATTTTGGGGCTTTGGGGGTCTCCCTCATAGATTTTGAAGCCAGAAATCTATATTGCAATGGCTGTTCTCTCGCTTACTAGTTGTAAGACCTTGAGCAAGTCACTTTGCTCATCTCTGTAATGAACTCAGTAAGACCTGCCTTGTTACTGTATGGAAAATTATTGTGAGCTGTCTGTAAATTGTTCAGTGCTACAGGGATTTACCTGTCAGTATTATTCTTTGAAACTCGAAGCATTTAAAGGGCCAGAAGTTGCCTTTGGTAAGGGAGATGGGAAAAGATGACTGGGTAGCAATAACAGGCAAAGACCAGGGCCTTGGTTGGCAGCAGAGTTCTTGAGAAAATAAATGAAAAGAACAAGAGCCTAACAGAACCCACAATTTTTCTGAAATGGAAAAGGAATTTTCTAGAAGCAGTGACAGTGCCTGACCAAGTCCTATCCTTGGGATAAGTAGAGAATCTGGCTTACTGAATGAGTGGAGAGGAGCATGGCAGGTGCCATTAAACATGCCACCCACACACTGGTGTAAGCCTTGACTCTGACACCAGGGAATTCTGGTTCTAACCTGGTCCACACGTGGTCTGTCTGGTTAGGTAACTGTATTTCTCTTTGTAAATTCATACTCTGATCTGTATATCAATCTCTATGCACTTTGCTAATGTGGGTCAACATCCCTGAAACCAGTTGAGTCTGGTCTAAAGAGATCGAGTTTCTGGGCCACCCATGTCCCAGGGTGTGGTGCCCATCCTTCCCCAGATGGCCCACTATCTTGCCATTGCCCATGACCGCTCTTTTCAAAATCCTGCTGTCTCCGGTTAGTAATCCTGGACTTTGATGCCCTGGAGTCCCAAAATACTGCACAGTGGATGGCAGCACTTCCATTTTATGAGTGGACTAACACTGCACACCTAAGGGATAGAGTGACCTTCCCTAAGTGATGTCATGTGCCAAGGAGCTGTCACCATTGGACAGAAAGCAGAGAAGTTGTACAGAATCGTGATTAAATAGGTGCCTCGCACCAGGTTTCAAACCACGTGACCTCTCTGGGCCTCATTTCCTCATTTATAAAATGGGACTGACCATACCTACCATTACCTCACAGGGTTGTATGTTGGAGTTAAATGGGATAATGCAATACCTGGCACACGGAAGGTGCTCAATAAATGTTTATTATTAACCTCCTGAGCTTGGGTTTTTTAAGCATAATTACTAATTGTAATGCCCAATTGCCCATGATCACAGGGGCCAAACAGATCATTTTTTAAAGAATCCAAAGGAGCACAGAGGCTGGCCCCAGCACTCTAGCGGATATTTCCATGGGTTTTAACTTTACTACCATTGGCCTTCCTCTCTGTGCCAGACACTCATTCTAGAAAAGTAGCAAATATCCTGCCAGACCCTCTCACATGTGATGCTGGCCACATCACTGACGCCTGCTGTATCATCTGTCAAATGCAAATACTGGCAGCTGCATTCCCTCCTCCCAGGATTGCTGTGAAAGACTGCAGGAGAGGACAGAGGCTCAAAGTTCTATTCAGCTCTAAATTGCCACCCCATGCCCAGTGTTTGCATCAGCTCAATCCATACTTGAGCTACAGAGAGACTAAGACTTATGGTCTCTTTTCAAAACTTCAACATCAAATACTTTGCTTGCAAAGCCATTTCTAAGAAGCACAGACAGACAAGCCAGATAATGGTGTTTCCTGAGAAAAATCCTATTTCCCCTGGTATGAGTTGAGTCACAGATTCAAACTCTCCTGGGTTATAGCCAAAGGAGAGATCATGCCTCTGTATCCCCTACCCACAATGCCCCTGCCCCAACTCAGACCATCTGACTTGAGACTTAGGAAGAGAGCAGCCTTTGGCTGGAGTCTCACTTCCTCCACCCTCAGAAATGCACTTGGTTCCAGGTGAACCTGACCAGGAAGAATGGACCTGGGGTCTGGCTTGATCCCAAGGATCGTTCTAGAATAGCACAAAAGATCTTAAGTGCTGCACTCTGTTATGGAGTGGAGGTCCCCTTGGGGACAGGCCTAATGTGGCCCTGGGCCACTTTGGACTGAGGAATCCCCGAGGTCCGTCAGCCCTCTCCAGGTCACTAACACCTGAGCAGACCCTCCCGGCCTAAGTCTGAGCCTGGATCACTTTCAATAGTACCCTTAGCAGCAGTTCAAACCTAGAGCAGCCTTCAGGAGCCGAGGGCTGAGGACAGGGGCTGGAGGAAGGGAGGAACCCCACACATAGGTGTTTGACTCTTGACCCTGTGACACCGGAGATGAAGGAGACGAGGGTGGAGAGCAAGGAGGAGAGGGGAGTCTAATTGGGGAGAGGGAAGGCTCCCAGAAGTTCACTTCAACATACAGGGCCCCAAGGCCTCCAGAGCCCCTGGTTGAAAAACAACCCCACCTTGTTTCCAGAGCTGAGAATGCAGGTATTGCCGAAGCCTGGCTCCAAACAAGGAAGGTTTGCCAGACCCTTTCAGCATTAAATCCACTTTGATTAAGTGGTGAACATTGCCACAGGACTCTTCAAACTATTGATGAAAGACTTGCTATGTCAGAGTCATCCGTTGACTCAGATTCTTCCCAAGGATCGCAGACAGGCTGCATCCGAGAACTGAGCGGCAGCCCCCACTCCCCACACTCGGAAGAGGATTTTCCACCGTAGGTAGCCAGAGATGGCCCAGGACAGCCACAGGCTGGCTTCTGGCAGAGCAGGTCAGCCATAGCATGGCGGGGCTGCAGGTCACACCACCTCCATCACCACCCTGTGTTCATCCACCAGCCTGGTGCCATTCGTAAGGACATGTTACCTTATGTGTGCTCCAGAGACCTCTGGGAGAAAGCGAGGGCAGGACATCAGTTTCCCCAGGTGTCCCCATTTTACTGATAAGAAAACTGTGTCTGAGAAATGAAGACTCAGTCCTGAGTCTGCCGACTCCCAGGGCAACTCTGTGGCACTGACCCAGCTGTCCTGTCCGTGGAGGCACCATCAGAAACAGAAATTAGGGGGGAGGAGGGTCAAGGCCTGAACACTTCTGCTCAGAGAAGCAGGACGGGAAGTAGCTTGGAGCAGTCAGAGCTCCGTGCCCATGTCTGGGGTCACATACTGGCCCACTGCTCACCTCTGCAGGTCAACAGGACCCGGATGAAGGGGACACCGAGGCTGGCGGACACACGGACCAGGGCCCCGTAGCTGAGAACCACAGCAGTCAGGGGACTCACCTGCTGCCACTCGGGAAGCAGCCCCGGCAGAAAGATGAAATCCGGGCAAAGGTACGATTTCCAGTGGGCCCCCCTCTGTCACTGTCCTTGACTTCAGAGAGGATCTCCCTCTTGTCACCATTCCTCAGGACCTCTAGAGAGGAGTTCCTTTGACCCATTCGACCACTGTTTCTCAAAGTGTTTCCTGGGAACCCTGATGTTGCAAGATGCTTCATTTTTTAAAAGGGCTTTGGGCCGGTCTCAGTGGCTCAACCTGTAATCCCAGCACTTTGGGAAGCCAAGGTGAGTGTATTGCCTGAGCCCGCGGGTTTGAGACCAGCCCGGGCAACTTGGCAAGCCCTTGTCTCTACAATAAATAAATTTAAAAAAAAAATAACTGAGTGTGGCAGCATGCCCCTGTAGTTCCGGCTACTTGAAAGACTGAGGCGGAAGGATCGCCAGAGCCCAGCAGGTAGACACCGGGTGGCCGTGAGTATGCCACTGCACTCCAGCCTGGGCAATGGAGTGAGACTCCAACTCAAAAAAAGAAAGGACTTTGTAGGCAAACACACTTGGGAAATACTGCATGGCATATCCTCCCCCAGAAATTCACATGCACATGTAGACATGGAGCAATATTTTAAAGAGTTTTGTTTATTATTGTTTCTTTTTAAAATCAGGGTTTAAAAAAAAAAAAATAGAGATGGGGGTCTCACTATGTTGCCCAGGCTGGTCTCAAATTCCTGAGTTCAAGCAATCTTCCTGCCTTGGCCTCCCAAAGTGCCAGGATTATAAGCGTGAGTCACCGCGCCCAGCCACGAGAAATTCTACAGTGAGTCGCCAGGTGAACTTTGTTTTTAAAATTTATGTAACCACAGATCCTCCCCCAACTCTTCACCCACCTAGGCAGCTATAACCTTGTTTAGAAAAAGAGAAAACTCTTGGCCTTAAACTTGAAAAAGCTTTGGTTGGAGTATTGCCTCTTATTGGCTGTGACAAGCCCATCCAAGGAACTCAATTAGCTTGGGGCCTGAATGGCCCCTTCTGTAAAACAGAGCTGTGATCCTGTCTATTTCTCAAGGTTTTTCTGAGGATTAAATGAGCTAAAATGTGGAAACCCTTTCTAAACTCTAAAGCCTGTGTGTATGTGTGTGTGTGTGTGTGTGTGTGTGTGTGTGTGTGTGTGTGTGTGTGTGTGTTTGTGTATACAAGAAAACAGTTATTCAGAGCCACGTAGACCACACCTGCTCCCATCTTGAATAAACTCATTTGACTTACAAGACAGTCAGACATGAGAGAGAACAGAAGCTGGGAAAAGAACCACGTAGTGGACGGGAAGAGGGAGGGACATTTTGTGATAGATAAAGACACCAGTAGTAGCCTTATATTTTGATTTTTAGTTTTCTTTCTTTTTCCAAAAGAACACTATATGTCAGGTGTGGTTAAATGTCATTCTTTCTATCACCAATGATAAAATGAGTTGGGCCTGGCGGCTCGTGCCTGCAACACCAGCACTTTAGGAGGCCAAGGCCAGAGGATTGCTTGAGCCCAGGAGTTCAAGACCAGCCTGGGCAACATAGCAAGACCTCATTTCTACAATAAACCAAAAATTTAGCCAGGCGTGGTGGCATGTACCCGTAGTCCCGGCTACTCGGGAGGCTAAAGCAGAAGGATCACCTGAGCCCAGGATGTTGAGGCTGTGATGAGCCGTGATTGTGCCACTCCACTCCAACCTGGGCGACAGAGTGAGACCTTGACTCAATAATAATAATAATAAATGTCTTATTGTAATAAACAGACATAGAGACTTTGCTATTATAGTCTTATTTTTCCTCCCAGTCTGCAAAAGAAAGTCCATCCTCGAAACCCAAAGTCTAGCGCCAAGGACTGTTAGGACCCTGCTGTGTCCCTTGCTGTTCGCCTAGTGACAGGAATGTGTTTCTGTCTTCCCAGAACACATCAGAAGAGAGTCACCTTCGCATGCAGGCTTCAAAGGAAAATCACCAAGAACAGCAGCACAGTCCCAGGAAAGCCCTCAGACACCCCTGCAGTGGCCACTCCCACATCGCCTTCTACGAAGGCGCCTTCCCTATTAGGAAGGCAGATCTCAGCGGTAAGAATCCAAGTGTGGATCTGGGTAAACCTAGTCACGCAGGTTCATTTGAAAACACTTTCTCGTGCCATTTACCTCAGAAAATAACAGTCACAGCCCAGTTAGACGTGAGAATAAGACTCTGACCAGCTCCTCTCTGCCAGGTACCCACCGCACACATTCTGAAGTCACTATTGCCTGAGTTCAAATCATCCCAGGCTTACTAGTGAGCAAATTACTTCATTTGACTGAGGCTCAGTTTTCTTACCTATAGAACGGGGACAGTAATAGTCTCCACCTGGGGCTACTGTGGGGATAAAGTGAGTTCATGCATATAAAATGCTTTGCACAATTATTTTCCCATACTTAGTGCTCAAGACTTATTAACTGCTGTTCTTGTTGTCATTCTCCCCATCACCTGACTCGACCAGCAAGAACCCAACCCAGTCAAGGAGCCTGGGGCTCCTTGAACCTGCCTGTGATGGCTGGCAGGGGGTCCCTCCAATATGTTCCCTGCCCTTGTCCCCATTAACCAAAAAGTGATACAAGTCAGAAGTCGACTGTTCATCCCCACACCCACAACTCATGAGACTTCATTCCTGTACTGTTTCTACAGACAAACAAGGGAGTACAAAATTCCCCAAAGCCAGGAGCGACTGCTGGTCCCAGGAGCCTCCTGCCAGAGGATGCCTTTTCCCGCCTGTGGTGTCTGCCTCAGGCTCAGAAAAAAACACCCCTGGAGACATGAGGAAGAAAAAGGTGGGATATGGGGGCGGGGGGAACGTGTGTATGTCTGTGAGGTCAATCCCAATCTAGAAACAGGGTGACCCAAAGGGATGTCTCAGCAGAGAACTTGCCTCTTCAGTGCCTGGGCTCACCAGGTGGAGCTGGAAGCAGAATCATTCGCTAAATGTTGAAGATCCTGAAGTGCTGGGGACTCAGCTGCTCCCAGGTCCACCTTGAAGCCTGCACTGTTGCCACATTCTCTCTGGTGGCCACAGAGTCCTTTGTTCTGCTAAGGGGCTGGGCACTGTCTGTGAACACGTGAGCCACAGATTCACTTCAGCCTCAACATGCTGGAGATCCCGAATCCGGCGACGGTTCTGCTCTGTTGAAGGTCCATCACCTTTGAACATGTCAAATTTATCAACCTCCTTCAGAAGTCAAGTTCACTTTCCTTCTTAGAGATGTCCTTGGCTGTCTCTGGCCTGCTCTGCCTTGCAAGTCTAGATGGGTCTTTGGTAGTTTGGAGGCACCTGTGATGAGTGGGAACAAGCAAGGTCCCAGGATGTTCTGTCCCTAGCAGCTATGGGAACGTGAGCAGGTCACTCACACCCTCCAAGCCACAGTGGCATTATCTGTGTGCACAGATAATGCCAACCTCACAGGGCTGATAGAAGGATGAGAAGAGGTGAAGCCCTTTTAGCAAAATTTGCTGTGTCTGACTGGGGTCTCAAGTAATGTTGGTTAATTGTAAGGATTCGTGTCACCTGCAGGGGCCCTAGACAAGCCATGGGCACTCCAGGTAGCCCTGGCTCCTGCAAGGGAGGTTCTTTCCGGGCTGTTAAGGATTTTTTCAGATTTCCCGAGTCTGAGTTGATCCAAACCTTCCCATCCACACCAGAAGGGCCTTTATCCTCCCGGCTTCCTCTGAACCAGGAGCAAACGGTAGGCCTGACCCGCCACTCCCACCACAGGCCCAAGCAAAGCCCTCAATCTCACACCTGGGTCAGCCCAGAACAGGGCCAGTCTCAGAGGAAAGGAGACCCTTCCCTCGACCCATGCACACAGTTTAACAGAAGAAAGCGAACTTTCTGCTCTATTAAAGCTCTGTATAAATCTTTAATTAGAATAAAGAAATTAAGTCTTGGCTTGTTGGCCATACCTCACACAAATCAGTTGAGTTTCCACGTAGATTTCAAGGCAAACCTTGTCAAACAAAACACACAAGGTCAGTATTCAAAAGAGGGCAGCACAAGGGCAGTGACACTTAGACACAGAAGGTCTCTAGGAACATAAAGCTCCTATGTGTGTGCGTTTGGCTAATCATGTTCTTAATGTCTCAAAATTATAAATATTACCCTGCATATATTTGGTTGCATTTCCTTCCTCAATCAACTCTAAATGCATAGGACGCTTACGTATGTTTCTGCTCTTTTTTTTTTCTTTTGGGGCACTGAAAAACCGATACCAGAAGGGCCCCTGTCTTCCCAAGTTCCTTTGGACCAGGAGGCAACAGGAGACCTGATGTTTTTATTTTTCCTCCTGTGAGACTGGACTCCTGAAACCCAGCACACATACACTTTCACAGAGCCAAGTTCATGTGTTCACAGTTGCAAACTAAAAGGAGACATTTTCAGCAACTTCTGAATAATTGGAAACAGGAGACTCTAACTACTACCCCCATTAATTCTCTCATATATGACGGGGATTCTAAAAACCCAGAATTTATTTTTAAAGAAATGTGAATTTAGTCTTACATGTTTAAACTCCAGTCACCTTCAATGTTCTCTCCATTTCATGCAATACACCAGTGGAGATGCTTTTCCCACTGCTCAAAACAGTTTTTGAACTCATCAATGTAAATGCCTTTTAGTGCTTCTGCTGTTTTTTGTTTCACCTCTTCCACACTGGCAACACATTTCCTTTGAGAACTTTCTTCATTTGGGGACACAAAAAAGGTCCATCAGGGAGTGATCGGGTGAATAGGGAGGATGGGGCACAGGGGTCGTGCCATTTTTAGACAAAAATTGCTGAACACTCAGGTGGTGTGGGCAGGTGTGCTCATAAATCACCCATCATGAAATAGGCAAACATGTTGAAAGAATCTCAAAAAAAGAAAAATTCACTGACGCTGAGCACAGCCTCTTACAACAACGCTAGCTGGGAAACTGATGCCAATGAGTTCCTAGAACACTTACCTAGTGGGGAAGCCTATACGATAAGGTGCCTGCCCTCCAAAAGATAATTCCAGGTTTTTTGGGGTGTGTGTATATGTGTGTGTGTGTATTCATGTGTGTATGTATGTATACACACATTTGTGTGTGTGTGTATTCGTGTGTGTGTGTATATACACACACACACACATTTCTGGACAGAAAAAACTGGACCAAATTAGTCACTGCTTCTAACACACAGTGATTCTTTTTCAGGCATGTTCATATTGCAGAAGTGTGGAAAAACAGCTTTTTTACTAGTGGCTAGATAACACTCTAATGAGAGGAGACTCTACTCTCAAAGAAATGTTGTAGAAATAATTCAGGTCTCCAACTCTCCTGTAATCATAGACATTAGCTCACTGAATCTGCACTTACGATCACTCCTGTTATACAGAGGGAGAACTTGAGGCTTGGCAGCTCATGTCAGGAAAACGTACACCTGTTTCCTGCCCTTCTTGCCCCAGAGCCTGAACACTCAATGTTCTGCACTTCGCTGTTGTTCCTTAATGACATGTGCAGAGATTTCTCCCTATTGGTGTGTAGAGATCTCAGCTGTGTCCTTTCAGTCTGGCTCGTTTTCCCTGGCTGCCAGAAAAAGAAAGACTGTAGAGGTCCTCTCTGAGGCCCTCAAGTGAACCATGTTTGTAATTCTCAGAGGAATCAGAGACAGGATGACCAGGGGCACATGCGGGGCTCCCAGGAGACCAGCAGCACCAGCTGGCAAGTATGATTAGCTGACTTCTCCCCTGGTGCAAGAGATGCAAGGATATACAATATCACTTGCCCCTGTAGGCAGTAGGGTTTGGATACCTGCCCTGGTGTTGACCTTGTTTTTAAATTTTCTCCAGGCACCCAAGACTTTGAAATTACCTCCTATCTCAGAAGAACCGCCCAGAGTTCTGGACCCCCTGGGGTGCCCATTTAAAGCCAAGGAACCCCCAACAGAGCTCTTCATCTTCCCAGTAGAGATTCATTTCCACACCCACCACCCTCTAAAAGAAAAACCCCACAGAAGAGGTAGGTCCAGTGTGCATGGATGCTCCTGTGGGAACTCGGGCAGGCCAGGAAGGACTGGGACATGGGGTCCTGTCAACCCAACACATCCCTACATCATGGCTGACCTACCCCAGGGCCACGCCCTTCAGAGAAGGTCCAGGCATGGTGTCTCCTCCCTGTAATTCCAGTATTTATGGAGACCAAGGTTGAAGGATTGCTTGAGCCTAGGAGTTTGAAACCACATAGCAAAACCTTGTCTCTACAAAATTTTTTTTAAAACTTAGCCGGGGCATGGTGGTGCATGCCTGTAGTCCCAACCACTCAGGAGGCTGCGGTGGAAGAATTGCCTGAACCCAAGAGGTCAAGGCTACCATGAGCCATGATCATTGTGACCATGCCACTGCACTTCAGCCTGCATGACAGAGTGAGATCCTGACTCAAAAAAAGAGAAGGAAGGAAGGGAGGGAGGAAGACCACCTATTGGGTAAAAGTTCGCTATGTGTGCACCGAAAGCCCAGACCTCACCACTATGCAATATAATCTATAAAACACAACTTCACTTGTATCCCTAAATCCATAAACATAAAAATTTTAGCCGGGCTCGATGGCTCAGACTGTAATCCCGTGCCTTTGGGAGGCTGAGGTGACTGGATTGCCTGAGCCCGCGGGTTCGAGACCCGCCTGGGCAGCGAGACCTCATCTCTATAATAATCAAAAGATCAGCCGGGCGTGGTAGCGCATGCCTGTAATTCCGGCTACTCGGAAGGCTGAGGCGGAAGGATCGCCGGAGCCCATAGGTCAAGGCTGCGGTGGCCGGGAGCGGCCACTGCACTCCAGTCTGGGCGACAGAGTGAGATAAAAATTTTAAAATATTTTTTCAAAATAGAAGTGAAAAGGGTGAAATCTAGAAAGACATAGGTCTCTTCTGGTCACATTCGATTAGGCTTTTTAAATACTTCTTAAACCTTCATTAGGCAGTGCATTCTTTTCAACTGCAGAAGAGAAAGGAAGACAGCATATAGGCATAAATCTGCCCAGCACACCATGGCCGTCATAACAGTGTAAGAATTGTCAGGCAATTTACAAAAAAATAAGTACAACATAAAACTAAGCCAGGTGTGGTAGTTCACACTTGTAATCCTAGCACTTTGGGAGGCCAAGGTGGGAGGATCACTTGAGCCCAAGAGTTCGAGACCAGCCTGGACTACATAGCGAGACCTCGTCTCCACAATAAATCAAAAAATTAGCCGGACATGGTGGCACCCACCTGTAGTCCCAGTTACTCAGGAGGCTGAGGCAGAAGGATGGCTTGAGTCCAGGGGTTAGAGGCTGCAGAAAGCCATGATCACACCACTGTACTTCAGCCTGGGCAACAGAACAAGACCTTGTCTCTAAAAAAAAGAATAAAATGAAATAACAACTAAAATTGAAATTGGGAAAAGAAAAAAATCCTGGTTAAAAGGTATAAAGAAGGCCAGGTACAGTGACTCACACCTATAATCCCAGCACTTTGGGAGACGGAGACAAGAGGAGCCCAGGGGCTCGAGACCAGCCTAGGTAACTTGGTGAGACCTCATCTCTACAATAAATAAAAAATTAGCTGGGTACACACCTATAGTCCCAGCTACTTGGGAAGTTGAGGCCTCAGGTCACCTAAGCCCAGCAGGTCAAGGCTGTGTGAGCTATGAGTGTGCCACTGCACTCCAGTCTGGGCAACAGAGTGAGACTCTCACACACACACAAAAAAGAGTAGAGAATAGATGTTATCAGACATCTGGGATGAATTCGTTGCTTTATGTAAGCACTGGATTTAGCTGAGTTCCCTAGCAGCCAAAGTAAAAAGGATATCTGAATCTTTGCATCTTCATTTATAAAAGATAAACGTTTGTTCAAAGAGTTATTTTCCTGATTTTGATCTAGGTTATTGTGTAACAGAAGACCTCTACAATCCTTGCCAGAGCAGAGATTTTGTGCTTCTAAGCAAAGTTCTAAGAGAGTATAGGCAAGGGAGAGATCAATTCCAAGTACAAATGTAGGGAGGATTTTTGGAGGGCTTCTGAGTGACCTCTCACCCTTTATCACAAGGAATAATTCCTTCTGACCTTCCTCAGTCATTCCATAGGCCGCCTGCCATAATACATTGTTGCTCCTGGGACATCTCTGGGCCAAAGACAGTCCCAATTCTTTTTTTTTTTTTTTTGAGTTGGAATCTCATTCTGTCACTCAGACTGGAGTGCAGTGGCTGCTCCCAGCCACTGCAGCCTCCACCTGCTGGGCTCCGGTGATCCTTTCACCTTAACCTTTCAAGTAGCTGGGACTACAAGCGCGCGCTACCACGTCCAACTAATTTTTGATTTATTGTAGAGATGAGGTCTCGCCAAGTTGCTCAGGCAGGTCTCGAACCCATGGGCTCAGGCAATCCACTCACCTCGGCCTCCCAAAGCACTGGGATTACAGGCTGAGCCACCGAGACAGTCCCAATTCTAACTTTTTTTTTTAAATTGGAGTCTCACTCTGTCGCCCAGGCTGGAGTGCAGTAACACACTTACAACCACCCCAGCATCGACCTGCTGGGCTCAGGCAGTCCTTCTGCCTCAGCCTTCTAAGTAACCGGAAATACAGGTGCACGCTACCATGCCCGGCTAATTTTTTATTTATTGTAGAGACCAAGTCTCGCCAAGTTGCCGGGACCGGTCTCAAACCTGCAGGCTCAGGCCATCCACTCACCTCGGCCTCCCAAAGTGCTGGGATTACAGGCTGAGTTACCGAGCCCAACCTATTTCTAACTTTTCTAGAAACTTCAGCAGAAACTGCCACTGATTTCTCAGAGAGTTTTTTCTCCTGGGAACCACATAGGCAGCCATTTTGTTCTAAAGCCATTTGAAATTCTCACTATGGGAAGAACACCTGATAGTTGAGCTTAAAAGGCCAGTCAATGGAAGGGGGCATAAAGAAATTACCTAGGGTGGCAAAAATGTTCTAAATCTTGGTTGGTTGTGTGGGTTACACATTTGTCAAAACTCATTGAATTGTAGGCTTAAGATCTGTGCATTTTATTACATGTAGCTCTTAATTTTCCAAAGAAAATGACTCAGCTTCTACAAAAAAAAAACAAAAAAACACTAACACAGAGTGATTTAAAATATAAGTCTTTCTTTCTTTTTCTTTTTTTCTGAGTTGGCATCTCACTCTGCTGCCCAGGCTGGAGTGCACTGGCATGATCATTCCCCACCGCAGCCTCAGCTTCCAAGGCTCAGACAATCCTTCCACCTCAGCCTCCCAAGTAGCTGGGACTACAGGCACGTGCCATCACGCCCAGCAACTTTTTAAGTTTTTTGTAGAGATGAGGTCTTGCTATGTTACCCAGGCTGCTTGCTCTCAAACTCCTGGACTCAAGCAATCATCCTGTCTTGGCCCCCCAAAGTGCTAGGATTACTCCTGAGCCCAGGAGGTGGTCGAGGCTATAGTGAGCCATGATCATGCCACTTCACTCCAGCGTAGGCAACAGAATGAGAGCCAGACTATCTTTTTAAAAAAAAAAAGCTCTTGCAGAAATCACCTCTGATTGGCAAGGTTGGGTCATGTGTCCACTCCGGAACCAGTACTGCGCTGAGGCACTCTGCCACCCCTGTCTTCAGTTCCAGGCCCATCCCCGGAGTCTGTGAATGCACACAGCTTCACCCAAACCACATGTTGTCAGCAGGAGATGGGTAGGTCCCCAAAAGGAAGAGATACCCGACAAAGACACAGACATCTCTACAACTCTGTCTCCTCTTCGTCTCCTAGGTGCTCTACACCCTGAGTCGGTACCAGAAGCAGAAGAGACCAGGCCTTCATGGAGGTCTCCCCTGAAGCATGCGTCCTTAGAGAGGCCACGGGAGCTAAGAGTACATCTCCCAGTGGACACCGGCAGAGACACACCTTCACCTCAAGGTGGCTGCTCCCACCCGCCAGCATCCCTTGGGAATCTCACTCTGAAG
Source organism: Carlito syrichta (assembly GCF_000164805.1). NCBI lineage: Eukaryota > Metazoa > Chordata > Mammalia > Primates > Tarsiidae > Carlito > Carlito syrichta. The sequence goes on along the minus strand of NW_007252282.1, from coordinate 698,362 downwards.
GGAAGCCAGGCAAGACACATACAGGCCTGCAGCCTGGAGGAAGGAGGCTGGAAGGGAGGTTAGTCCATCCTCAGCCACTGAAGATGTCTCTTGTCCAGGCAGCAGCTGCCTTCCCTAGGGTGTGGTGGTGAAACTAACTCACCAAGTCATCTTGCTACTAATATTTTCTGATTGCAGATGTAAAATGACACCAAACTCACTAAAGCTCTGCTGCATGTGCATGCCCTATAATTAAGCCTATATCTTTAAACCATGAAATTTCATTTCTAATTTGTTTGTAAATAAGGATTTATTCATGAAGAAAATCCATAATAGCAATAAGTCTTCACTGTTACCCAGTGTGGTGGCTCACGCCTGTAATCCCACCACTCTGGGAGGTGGAGGCCAGAGGATTGCCTGAGCCCAGGGGTTCGAGACCAGCCTGGGCAACATGGAGAGACCTTTCTCTACAAAAAATAAAAAAAATTAGCCAAGTGTAGTGGCATGCACCTGTAGTACCTGCTACTTGGAAGGCTGAGGCGGAAGGATCGCCTGAGCTCAGGAGGTCAAGGCTGCGATAGCCGTGATCGTGCCACTGCACTCCAGCCTGGGTGACAGAGTGAGACTCAAACTCAAAAAAAATCTTCATTCCAGTTTTTCAAAAATATCCTATGGACACTTGAAATTACATGCGTAGAACATCTAAGAGTATATGTTCACTAGGCTGGAAGATTGGCCATATTTAGAAAGCTCCCTATTTTCAGAAAACTGAGCCTCCTTTTTGGAAGGCATATACAAGATGACAGTGTCACCAGCGTCGAGTGATCTCTGCCTACTGGCATCAGAAGTAGAAAGCCTCACATTCATGTGTAGGGTGGTTCCTGCTCTGCGCTGGGCACTGTTCTTAGTTTTCAGCATGTGTTCGGTCAGGTCCTCCTCATAACCACCCGTCCTCATTTTACAGATCAGAAAACCAAAGCCCTGAGAGATGAATACCTTGTTAGAAGCCACACAACTCGAAGGGGTTGGAGATCAGGCCTTCGAGTGCCAGCATCCATGCTCTTACCCACGATGCCCCACTGCCACTCAGAATAAACCAAACACCGAGCCTAGTCAGGACATTCTGAAACACCTGGGTTCCAAGAACATCCTTTGATTCTTGGGACAGAGGTTTATTTGGTCAGTCTCTCTCTCTCTCTCTCTCTCTCTCTCTCTCTCTCTCTTTTATCTCTTATCAGCACTTATCTACTAAAATATTCTCCCTCCTAAGCACAATACAACATTCACATTCAAGAAAGTTAAAAGTGGTATAATAATATTTTCTCATTTAAATTTCTCTAATTATACCAACAATGTGCCTTATAAAACCCAGAATCCAACTCAGGATCATGCAGTCACATCTCTTTAGACTCTTTCAATCTAGAACAGTTTTCCAGCCTTGTTTTTATGACATTGACGTGTTTGAAGAAGATAGACCAGTGGCTTTGCAGAATTACCCTCAACTGGGATTTGTCCATTTTCTCGTAATGAGACTGAGAGCAAACATTTCTTGCAGGAGTATCACACAGGTGAAGCTTGTCCTTCTGAGCACATGACATCGAGGGACATGGAATGTCCATATGTTCCAATATAGAGGATGTTAAGTGTTACTATTTGGTGAAAGCTGGTGTCTGCCAAATTTCCCCATTGGAGAGACTTTTCTCTTGTGTGATAAATAAGTTGTCAGGGATATCTTGAGGCTGTGTGTGAAGCCAGTTTTTAAACCCAAGTAGCAACAGTTGTATTGAATATGAAATAAAGACCACGCTCTGAAAGAGAGGAAGCCAAGCCTCAGTCACCCAGATTCCTGGACTCCAGCCTTCCTAGAGCAGTCCCTGCTGGAGCTGGGAAGAGGGAGGAGAGGTAGAGGGTAGGTGTGCCTCAGGGAGTGTTGTCCCCCATCCCGATGCCCTCTGACTATTATCCGGAGGTGGTACTTGGTACCTTCAGTGCCTTGAGGAAAGAATGTGACCCTTGGCTCTGCCTCACAAAATTGCCTTAGTCAGAAATCTGTATCCACTAATCCCATGAGCTCCGAAGCTGGGGTCTCCCTAGCCAGAGCCTTCAGATCAAGGGTGGAAAGAGTCAGCCTCCCTGGTCCTAGGACCTGTCCCTTGTCCTGGGATCCATCTCAGGGTCTCACCTGCAAGGCAGGAACAATCAACACCAGACTCCACTCTGCCTATCCTTAGCAACTGCCCATTTAAAGGGCCACTAATCTAGTCAAGAGTAATTTTGGCCACCGGAGACATCTGCTCCCTGCCCCTTAGCAGGGCTGGAAAAGAGGGACAAACTGTGAATGGGGGGAATAAACCATGCTGAACCCCAGGAGCCACCGACCAAGTAGAAGCGAAGTTCATTCACCTTCTGGCTGACCTGGGAGTTTCCTATGCTTTTCTCCTTTTGTTTCTGAAGATGTTGATGCCTCACCCCAGAATGTGACCCCACCACGACTTCTTCTACAACCGATGAAAGGGAGAAAAAGTCCAGAGAGCAAGAAGGGCCTGGACAGTTGCCGGATGTCAGGCCACAGCACATCAGGCCGCAGCGGCTCCCCAGGTGCCCCGAATGTGAGCACACCCAAGAGGGCGCTGCCAGCAGGACAAGGTAATCCTCTGGGAGTATGTGGATGCCCCCCCACATTGGCTTGTCTCCAGGGCCACATGCAGCTATGGTGTCTGTGGTCACTGAAAGGGCCGCGGACAGTGTTTACGACGCCATCTGGGGTCACCGGTCACCACTGCGTTCCTGAGCATTGGTGCATGTCTCAGGGTTTGCTGCACCCACATACTCTGTCACACTGCTCTGTCCTTCCCCACTCCTGGCTCAGCCTTTGATGGCAGCTCCTTGCATCCCAGGAGATACCCCTGAGAGACCAGGCACAGCCCACTCTGAGCCGTAACCCAGCCCCAGGGCCTGGGAGCCTACAGACCCTGCCCATAGGAGGAGTCTCCAGACAGGGGCCACCCTCCAGCCTAGGACAGAGCTGGAGGCCCATTCACAGTGAAGCAAGGACCAGGGGTGTCCACGGGAGACAAGGCAGGGCAAGACCAGGCCCTCTGTGACCTGGCCCTGCTCAAGGTGCTTGTCCTTGAGGAGCTGGTGGTCCAGGAGGGAACAGAGGTGCTGACACAGCAGCAATGCAAGGACAGCACCCCGGCAGCTCCCACAGGGTGTGACAAAGAAGCTTGCAGAGCAAAAGTTGCTCAGAGTCCCAGTCACCCCTAAAAACTCCTAGAGAAGGGCCACGCTTGGGACGGACAGATAGAAGGCGGCACAGGCAGCTGCTCCTCCTGGGTGGCAGCCTTGGTGCTCTCTCTCGGATTGAGCACCGGATGATGGGCATGTGTTTGGGGAACAGACTGTGTGAAGAAGAGGGTCTCTGTGACCAGCAGAATCACACTCTGGGCTGTGAGGAGCTCACACTGAGAGGCACATGGGAATGGAGGGTGTCATAGAGGCAGCAGGTGCCACGGCTTGCATCTCACACTCCCTAGGGACAGAAAGCCTGGGTGTTTAAGTCTCTTTCCTCCTCTCTCCCTCTCTCTGTCTGTCTCTCTCTCTCTCTCTCTCTCTCTCTCATTCTCTCTGTCTGTCTCTTTCCCTTTTCCCTCTTTGTCTCTCTCTCCCCCACCCCCAAAGATGCTGTCTTCCCTTAGAAACCATTCCGGGGCTGGAACTTCTCTTTCATCCCCCGTTATACTTGTGTGGCAATGATCCTCTTTTAACATTCATACAAATGAACCAAACTGCCATGTCCGCACCAGGGCATTCCTAGAGGTGGCATGGCCCAGGACAGATCACACCAGCCAGTAATGCACACCTGCTCTTAGACACGCTAATAAAGAGAGGCTCTGACTGGAACAGAATGCCAGGACCGTGGCTCTGACAGGAGGACAGGCTGGATCTTCTGTGTGTGCTGGGTGTGTGCCTGTGTGAGTGAGTGTGCTCACCAACACATGCGTGTCTCTGCTGTGAGAGGTATGTGTGTGCTCATATGTCCATGTGAGGGCATGTGTGTGCATGAGTGTGTGCGTGTCTAGACACGTGATCCTGTGAATATGTATACATGTTCATGTATGTGTGTCATTGTTCATGGAGATGGGGCCTTGGAGATGGGGCGGAAAATGTGGTGTCGGGAGAAATCAATTCAGTCTTAGTCCCTGGTTTCTATTACTGAGTGTCATTTGTCATTCATGGTGAGCCCCTTTGAACATGTGGAGTTTATGTTAATGAGGTGTATTAGGTGGGGCCCCTAGTGGTCTCAGGAGGGGGCCAGTCTCCAGAAAGAACAAGCAATTAGAGGATTCTAGGGATGAAGCCTCCAGCCCCACCCGTCACCTCCAGAAAAGGAGATCAAGCTCATTGAAAAGTGTGGAACAAGAGCTGATGAGCATCTGGGTTGCTGACCACACAGAGGTGCTGGGCGGGTGGCTCACCCAGGAAGGGCACAGGGCAATGCCCACCACCACCCCCACCTCACTATGCGTCTCCCCAGCAGGCTGCTCTTCTGTGTTCTTCATAATGTCCCTTATACTAAACGAGTAAACCTGAACGTTTCCCTGAGTTCCATGAGCCACTACAGCAAATGAATTGAACCCAAGGGGAGGGGATTGTGAGAACCCTAATTACCCAATTTGTAGCCAGTCGTCACAACCTGGGACTTGTAAGTCGGTGTCTTTAGTGGGAGCGATCTTGTGGACTGAGCCCTTAGCCTGTGGGATCTGATGTAATCCCCAGGTAGATAGTGTCAGAGTTGAGCTGACTTACAGGACACCAGCTTGGTGTCTGCTAGAGACCTGCTTGGTGTGGAAAACCCCCAGACATCTGGTCACAGAAGCATTCTGGGTGAGTGCAAGAGTAGAGCAGGGGAAAAAAAACTTTTTTTTTTTGAGTTGGAGTCTCACTATCGCCCAGACTGGAGTGCAGTGGCCGCTTCCGGCCACCACAGCCTCGACCTGCTGGGCTCTGGCGATCCTTCCACCTCAGCCTTCCAAGTAGCTGGAACTACAGGCGCACGCTACCACGCCTGGCTAATTTTTGATTTATTGTAGAGATGAGGTCTCGCCTGCCCAGGCGGGTCTCAAACCCGCGGGCTCAGGCAATCCACTCACCTCAGCCTCCCAAAGGCGCTGGATTACAGACTGAGCCACCGAGCCCGGCAAAAAACATTTTTTACTTTTGCAGTAAGGTTCTAGAAATGCCTTCACTCCTTCCAAGTAGCTAGGGAAACAGCTTCCTCCTCTTGGCCTGCGTCCTGGCGTCACCAGGCCTGTCCAGCATTTGGTCCCCAGGATACGGCTGTACAGGCTGAGTACTGCGCAAGGCATCTGACAGAGAAGCAGGAGTCACCCAGTCCTGCACCACAGGCAAGACTGCTCACTCCTGGAGGAAGAGGTCCCTTTCCTTCTCACAAAGCACCCCTCTCCCCTCCAGCCTAAGCCTGGCCCTGAAGTTCCCAGAGGGGCCATGTTTTCTAGCCTCTTTCTTTTTTTTTGAGTTGGAATCTCACTCTGTCGCCCAGACTGGAGTGCAGTGGCCGCTCCCAGCCACCGCAGCCTCGACCTGCTGGGCTCCAGCAATCCTTCCGCCTCAGCCTTCCAAGTAGCTGGAATTACAAGCATGCACTACCGCCCCCGGCTGATTTTTTGATTTATTGTTTTTTTTTTAATTTATTTCTAGAGATGAGGTCTCGCTGCCCAGGCGGGTCTTGAACCCGCGGGCTCAGGCAATCCACTCACCTCAGCCTCCCAAAGGTGCAGGATTACAGGCTGAGCCACCGAGCCCGGCTGTTTTCTAGCCTCTTTCAAAGGCATGGCCCAGGCAATGGCAGCCCCTCCCTGGGATCCCACCCTGATCTCTGAGGGCAGGGCTTAAACCACCCTGATGTATTGAAGCACAGGAGTAGGGCTCACCCATGCTCTGGCGAGCACCTGAGCTCATGGGCATCCGCGGGCATGTGCCTACCAGGGATGAGGGGATCACGGTTCGGGCTCAGTCTCCCTCGCCTGCTAACACTGCCTGTGCATGTGTTTGTTTTCCAGAATATTCCAAAAACCCCACACTGGGACACTTCTCGCTAGGTTCAGATGGAGAAAAAGTCTACCAGTCCCTCCCAGGGCCTACCCAGAGCAAGGTGCTTCCATTGGCTGCAGGTAAGATAACACGTTCCAGGGCAGCCTTGTTTTCAGAGGGGAAGATTTTACCTGGAGCTTCCAAATTTTCCCAGCAGCAGAGACATCATTAAAAACAGACGCGAGTCAGCCAGGTTCCCCCCTTGCTGACACAGAGGCGCTTCTGTGGCTCAGACACAATAGCCCAATGTTCACATGACAAGTTGACTCTTGCTTGGGCATCCAGAGAGAGGAGTTCCAGTGGGATGATGGCTGGGAAGAGGTCTGTGGGCCACGCGGAGGCTGATGAGATGATAAAGTCCTCCTGGTATTCGCCCAAGCCAAACACGGCCTTTCTCCTCTTCCCACCCCCCTTCAGAGGTGGAGGCGGCTAATTGGTCACCCAGTCAGGTGGCCTTGTTCTGAGTGTTGCTTCATCATGTGAGTCATCTGGCTCCTGACAGATAGCAAGGCCGCTTCCAAAACCCTCTGGCACATTCACTTTTTGGGAAAGAGACGCTGGCTCTGGGCAAGAACCATTTTGCAAAGGAATAAAGCAATGAAGTCAGAGGGTAATGAGCGTTCGCCACCCAGAAACCACCACGATGTGTACGCAGTCCCTCCACAAGCAGGCCCTTGGCAGGGATGTAAGGCTGCACTCACCTGGTGGGCTCTGTCCCGACAGGCTTAACCAAACCAGCATGGAGCCAGAGCCAGGATGTTTGAGTAGCTCTGGCCTGTCCTCTAATTTCTAGGTGGCTCTAGGTCAGTCCCCCATCCTCCCTGTACCCAAGGTCCCTCAACCAAAGTGAAAGAACCAACTCCCCCACTGAGACATTCCTTGACTATTGCTGCTTTTTCCAACTTGTGTCTGCTGCTGTTGGAGTAGCCACCTAGAATACGGATTTCCAGAAAGCAGGATGTGTTTGGTTCCACATTCAGCATCAAAGAACTTCCATCACCACTTGGTTTATGCCGTGATATGAGTATAAAAATATCTTGCTTCTGAACTGGCGGAAGCAGGGGTTAGACAGGTGGAGGCCACTGTCAGCAGGACACAGCGGGCACAACAGCGGGTACAGCAGCTGAAAAGCAAATGTGATTCTATTTACCTGCTGCACGTTTGTCCCCTGTTCCAGGAGAAATTGTTCCCCTTTTGGGAGAACAAAAACCAAGAGCAGAAAGGGACATATTTAGGCTTGAAGTTTGTTGTCACCATTGTCCATAGGATGCTTCAGTTGTTTCAGTACCCTGGGTACCAAGCATGGTCCCTGACAAATCCATGGCAGGTTCACAATGAATGTTTATTGGAAAAATTTGAAAACCTTTCAGTAATTTCCACATGAGACAGAGAGAGAGGTGAGACCTACCCTGCTGAAGACTTGCCTGCCATCTTGTCCAGTCCCATGGACGATACATTTCCTCCTGCTTGCCTCTCAAATCCTAAGGCATTCACTGTGTGCTTGTTGAATGAATGAATGAATCACTGTTAGTCAGTCATTGGCCTCTCGGGGCTTTTCCCCATGGACAGTTGGTTGACCTTCCATCTTGATGGTGCTGGATGAGACCCGGAAGATAGGGAAGGATGTAGAGCAGGTCTAGCTTTCCAAGAGTCCATATTCATGGCGAAGCGTGTTTTGTTTTGTTTTGTTGAGTCAGAATCTCACTCTGTCACCCAGGCTGGAGTGCAGTGGCACACTCACAGCCAGTGCAGCCTCGACTTGCTGGGCTCAGGCGATCCTTCCACCTCAGTTTTCGAGGCAACTGGGACTATAAGTGCGCACCACCACACCTGGTCAATTTTAAAAATTTGTTGTAGAGACAAGGTCTCACCAAGTTGCCCAGGTTGGTCTCAAAGCCCTGGGCTCAGGCAATCTTCTTGCCTCGGCCTCCCAAAGCGCTGGGATTACAGGCATGGGCCACTGCGCCCAGTGGAAAGGGTTTTATGGTTTTTGTTGTTTTGTTTTGTTTTGTTTTTTGGTTTGGTTTGAGCAGCAGTATACTAAAAATCTTTTTCCTCTTGCAAGGGAATTGCTTCAATCACACCAAACTCCTTGCAGCTCAGCTGGCTCAAACCTTCATGATCACCATCTCCACCCCCTCCTGCTGGCTCCTCCCCAACCAATTCCAAGCCTTCCCTTGCTCATCTCTGTAACAACGGGCCCCGACATTCAGTCTTCATTCTTTTCCCTCCAAGCATTGGCCCAAGTTGCCCTAAAATATTTAGAAGAGCTTCTTGTTCATCTTTCCTGGGACATTTTCCTTCCTAAATCCACCCCCACTGCCCACAGCTGCCTAGATACAGCCTCAGCCTCTCCTGTCTCTCTCAGCCCCACTCTTGTGGTTATTGTACATCTCCATCTGTTTTCTGTTAGCTCCCAATCCAGTGCATGAGTCCTAGAGAACGTCTTCTCTCTAGCACATGCACAAGAAATGCTTGTTGATTGAATATCCCAGGTGCTGCAAAGCACAAAGTCAAGTTCTTTGGGGAGCATAGTTTTGTTTTTGTTTTAAATAAAAAAACAACTCTTGAGTAAAGGAAGGAATATGATCTATCTGATCTTTCTGAGACTTTCAGACTCAACAATTATTTGGAAATAAATTCTTAGGCAATTAGATCATATCTTGCTTCAGACCTCATAGAGAAATGAATATAAACCTTCAGAAGAAAATAAAAAAGATGTGAAGACTAGAGCTGGAGTTTGACCCTGACGGTCATGTTGGGATATTGCAACATTTAGAAAATTGAAAGACTTACGAAAGGAAAAGTTAACTTGGAAGGATACAAGTCAAAATGATGGATACGCTCTCTGAATCACTTACCCTTGATTCAAAAATCCTTCATCTATCCTCCTAGTCACTATGCCAGCAATAGAAGTTTTCTCTCAGAAGTTCTTTTATTCAGAAGTTTGTTTTGCAAGAAGTTCAAGGATATTATGCCAACGATACCGGTTAGAGCTTCAAGTTGCATGTCAATTTAAATTCCTGGTCTCTTTCAGAGTTTCTAAATAGTGTTTGTTCTTGTCCTAAATGAATTTTTATCCCTAAAATCTTTCTTGGCTTCTTGGTCATTTAATTAGCATCCTTTCTCCTTACAACTCTTTCTTGATGTCTGGTTTTAAAATAAGTCTACAAATTCTTGGCCACCTCTCCCTTCAAAAGGGAGAAGCTAACTCTCCTCACCTTGAGTATGAGCTGGATAAAGTGGCTCACCTGTAACAGACAGAGAAGGGGTGGTGTGCGACTCCCGAGACTGAGTCATAAAAAGCACTATGGCTTCCTTCTCTCTCTCTCTCTCTCCCCGCCCCCCCCAACTCACTCTGGAGAAAACCACCTACCATGCCTGTCATGAGGCCCCTCAAGCAGCCCAGTGGCAAGCGGTCCATGTGGCAAGGAACTAAAGACTCTGCCAACGCCAGAGGGAATTTTCCAGGCCTGTGAGCAAGCTGCCTCGTGGGGAGGTTCCCAGCCCCAGTCAAGTCTTCAGATGACTGCATACCTGGCTGGCACTGTGACCTCATGAGAGCCTGCACCAGATCCACACACCGTGGCCATCCCCAGATTCCCACAGGAGCTGTATGAGACAGAACACGAGTGCGTTACTTGAAGTCACTAGGTTTAGGGGCGATTTGTTCTGCAGGAATAGATAACTATTATGCTTGGTGTCATTTCCTGATGGCCTGTGATTGGTAAGCAGAAAAATAAAGGGTCCAAGAATATCTCAGCTGGTCTCAAAACACTGATTATTTGGAGCAAACATATGCTAAGTGGTGATAAGTTGGTGGTGGGGCCCCACAGGTAAAAGAATCCTTCCATGTTGGTGGGATATTTGGCAAGGTATGATTTTCCTTGAGTAGTGTATCTCTTAGTAGCTGTTACCTCTGTGACAATGCCTGGAGATTTAAAAGAGAATTTTGTTAAATGAGGCCACATGAGGAAGAAGAAAAATCTCTGCTCTTATTCCCGGCTCTACCACTCAGAATTTCTGTGCTCGTGTACAAATAACTGCTCTGCTTTGGACTTCAGCTTCTGCCGATGTCCCGTAAAGCACCAATTCCTCAGAAGGTTAACAGGCATAACATAGAAAAGGAAAGGCTCTAGGGCTAAACACATTTGGAGACTTGGACTTTGGGACTAAAGTCAAACAGTACACTACTGCAGGACTTCATAGAATCTCTAATACAAATCTGACAATTAAGTTCACGAACTCATCCTAGAAAAAGTTCTACACATTTCATTGCTGAATATCACTATGTCACCTTCAAAGTACTCCCCTTGGGAAGCTATGCACTAATGCCAGCACCTAGTCCACCTGTCAAGCAATTTTGGAACTCTTTTTCTGGAATGGTCATCAGAGCTATTGTTGCATTAACCTTGAAGTCCTGGATGTCATAAAAAAAAGTCTTCCTTTATCTTTGGGTAAAGAAAAAGTCATTGCAGGCCAGATCTGGTGAGTAGGGAGGGTGTTCCAATATAGTTATTTGTTTACTGGCTAAAAACTCCCTCACAGACAGTGCTGTGTGAGCTGGTACATTGTCGTGATGCAAGAACTCCTTCAGGACCATTTTTGTACACATCTTTCTCATGGCAAAATTTCATTTAAGAGTTTCCTGTTTCTAGACTGATGTTTATTTAGTCTATGTTCCTCCCAGTCAGCTGTCGATTTTGACTCACAGTTAAATGATATTTTTGCAATGTTTTTGTCAGTTCTGCCTGTTACTGGCCATCCTGACCTCTCTTCAACAGTGATGCTTTCTCTCTCCTCAGAACAACGTTTAATCCATTTGTACACTGCTGTTTTCTTCATGGCATTATCCCCATAAACTGGGACTAACATGTTCCTGATTTCACTTCCACTCTTACCCAGTTTAACAAGAAATTTAATGTTTATGTTGCTCTAATTCAAGCTCTGATATTCTCGTGACAATACACAAAAACGTGCAACAACTATAACAGATGCCACTCAGCAAGACACCACCACATGTCTACCGACAAAGCTGTGAGACACTGATATACCCAGGTTATGAAACCTTACTGAGTTGTTTGTACAGTGCTGCCAACGTTAGCACACGGTAGCAAGTTTGCAGACTTGTCAGACCTCGTCTGCTGATGTGAACCATGTTCCTCGAGACCAGATATGCACTGTCTCCCTAACTTATTTGACCACTAAATACTTTTGTTTTTAGTAGAGCATTTGTGTGGATCTAAATAGTTTTCAGAACACACTTTGGAAAATGCTAAACTGGTAGTTTCTAAGGCTCCTCTAACACTGTGTGTTTCTAAATATGCCCCTTTCCCCAGGAGACTCTCTCAGGGAGGCAGTTCTGTCGTCTAAATCCTGAAACAGACTCTCAGATATTCCATAATTCATGACTGTCCTTATTTTTATTCTCCAAGCATAAATTCCAAGCCATTGGGTCCGCCCACCTACCTCTGGACTCCTACGTAAAAAAGAAATCAATGTTTTAGAGTCTCTTTCAGCAACTTACCTTGTGCCTTCACAGAATGCAACCACGATGATGTCCGCCAACCTGCTTCACATTGCTTTGTGAAAATCAAACTGGATCGTTTGCACTCCACCTTGTAAAGTATTAAGCAAATTCCAAGATGAAATATCATCAGACCTATAAGAGAGCAGGCCTGTTCACACACGTGACTGACTCCTTGAGCACAATGTACTCACATACCTGTCATGCACCAGGGAGACCACCCTGCCATGACTTCTCATCCCATCATCCCAATAGTCTGGGGAGTGAGCATTTTCATCCGCACATCACAGGTGAGGACACAGGCACACAGAGTGTTCCCTTCCCAGGCCCGGCTGTCCCAGAGGCTGAGTCTCCGCACCAGCTCCCGAGGCTCCACGCCAGATACCACGGTCACAGCCCCCGAGGACCTCACAGGCCATGTGGAGGACAGACTCACCCACAGCCACAAAGCAGGATGGAGCCAGGGCCCACAGAGAGGCCTGAGAACATGACTCGGGTGTTTAAGAAAGCAGCAACTCATCCCAGCCCGGGATACAGGAAGGGCTCTTGCAGAGGAACCCCCATCACAATGACTTTTGAGAAGTTAGTAGAAGTGGGTACATGGGGGGGGGCGGCCAGCTGAGGGACCAGCACAGACAGAGACAAAGAGACAGCAACACGGAGGATGCGGGAAGTGAGAAGTAGCTGGCAAAGGGACTTCCTGCAGGGAAGAGAGGGAGACCCGTGTCCCAGGAGGAGCTGAGAGGCTATTCTCGGGCCACGAGGAGTCTCAGATGTTTTGAGGAGGGACATAACGCAGCCCCACAGGCAAGTCCACGCAAAGGGACAGGGAGGAGCAAGGTGGCGAGCTCAGGCAACTGTGAAATTACGGCTGACGGGGGCCCAAGCGGAAGGTGGCCGGCAGACCACCCAGCAAGGGAGGGTCCCCAGGGCCGTGGCCTGGAAGTGGTGTCTCAACCAGACTCTGAAATCTGAGCAGCCAGTGACAGCCCATGGGTAGGACGCTCACCTCTGATCTTCTACCAGATTCTCTTTATTCTGTTTTTACTTTCTGATTACGTCGGAAGGGGTTGTGTGTGTGTCTCACATATTATAATTAAAATGAAATAACAGGGCCCCAAAGTCTGCGCCATCTCCGCAGCAGCACACACTGGGCCATAGCACCAGTGGCCTCCCTCGTGGCAAGTCACACTCCCACCAGCATACATGAAAAATAGCGTCTTGCCAGGCATGATGGCTCACACCTGTAATCCCAGCACTTTGGTAGGTCAAGATGGGAGGATGGCTTGAGCCCAAGGGTTCACCAGCCTGGGTAACACAGTGAGACCTCATCAAAAATAAAAATAATTAGCCAGGCATGGTGGCACACACTTGTAGTCCCAGCTACTCAGGAGGCTAAGATGGGAGGATCTCCTGAGCCTAGGAGTTCGAGGCTGCAGTGAGCCATGATTTTGCCACTGCAATCCAGCCCGGGCAACAGAGTGAGACCCTAACTCAAAAAAAAGAGAAAACGGTCCCAGTGCCATGTGCCCCTTGGTTTGTCAGTCATGCAGGGGGCTGTTTTCTGGCTACAGGATGTGTCAGGCTTCCTAGCAGACAACTGTAGTAAATAACAAGTTCTGAGAAAAACCTGATTACAAATTCCTCAGGGCTCCGAGGCCAAGGACAGGGCAGCAGCAGGGACAAAGTGTGTGTGTGACCCTCCCATGCCCTCTCACCCTTCCTTTTGAGGTTTCTCTTTCATGGCTGTGTTAGCCTCTTTTTCCCTTTCAACCACCGACCACTCAATTCTTTGAGGGAAAATTAACATTCATTATGCAATTTATCTCTCTCCTTTTAATCCAGAGTGTCTGTCTCCAAGGTCCCTGCTCAATAATTAATGTTTGTTCTCATTTCCCATTCTCCAGAGCATCCGTTCCCGAACTGTAGGGTCAACAATTAACACTAATTAGGGCTGCTTCTCTCTCCAGTGTTAGTTCTCAGAGTCCCAAGCTGTCTGCTTGGCCCTCATCAGGGGCGCACACGTGGCCGCGTGTGCGTGGCTGGGATGGAAGGGCACGGCGAGGCGGGTGGGCCCTCTCGAGCCCCATCGCTGTTTAGCGAGTCAATAAAACCCACACATTTCTTTTTGGTAACCTTCCCGGTATGTTTGTTATCAGTAATGAGACAAAGAAGCAAAAAACAAATAAACAGAAGTACTTGGAAGTCAGTAGTTCGGGGGGTAGCTGGACTAGAAGATCTCTGAATTCTAGGATTCCCTGTGAATTTCTTCTCTGTTTCTATCTCCTTGATATCTCACATGTCTGACTCTCTCTCTCTCTCTCTCTCTCTCTCTCTCTCTCTCTCTCTCTCTCTCTCTCTCTCTCTCTCTCTCTCCCCCCCTGCCTCCCCCACCTCAAACACACACACACCTCCCAAACTTTCCTTTCAAACCCATTTTTCCTTCATCTAGGACCCGCTCAACTGACCTCTTTGCTGTGTGCTACCTCTCCCTTAACTGTCTTTCTCAAGTGTGTCATCCTAATCCTCATCAGCCATTACAACAGCTTCGTTTCATTCATTTTCACTTTGACTGACAAGGACAGCTAGAAGAACGATTCTCACCCCAGATGACTCTAACAGATTGAAAAACAAACGCATCAGGGGCTGTGAAAAAGCCTGTCTGTCTCTCTGGCTGGAATCAGATGGGCTTGAATCCCTCCCGCTTCGCCTGGTGCAAAACTGGGCTCTGTGCTACAGCTGGAGACGGGCTTGTCTGCCATCCACGGCCAGCACACCGAGGCACAGCTGCTGTTCAAATCTGGGCATCTGTGGTGTGTGCCAGACTTTAACTGTTTCCTGCTCCGGCTCTGTCAGAAGTTCACCTCTCAGAGTCCTAGCATCATGGACCCTGCAGGTTTTCACCTCTAAATGTCGCAGATAAAAACATGACTTTCCTCAATGCTTTTCAAGTCCTCAATGAGCCTTCTGTGGATTTTCAAACCATCCAATTCATCACAAGGCTCAAATACCAAGGCCCCCACTTCAGGTCTGCCGTTGTCTTAGGGTAAGGAAGAGCTATTTTTCCAGATCTTTTTCCACTCTCAGGTAAAATCCCTTCTTGTTTTTCAGCCTCTGAATTCGTCAACCTGAACATCCACCCTGAAGAGGAAGAGTCTGGCAGTTGGCATCTCCTACAAGGTAGGCTTTTCCCCTAGAAAGTCACCTCTGCTTCTCACACCATTTGACTTCCTGTCATATTATTTCATATCTAACCCCAGATGCATGCAACTTCTCCCCAGTAAGTAGAAGAGAGAATTTGTTTCTTGGAAAGCTGAGAAACGTGGTGTTTTCTTGAGACCCAGGTGAGCAGTCCTGGGGTCCGAGTGCAAGTCTCAGGGACAGAGAGAAGTCGGAGCCAGCCAAGCACTTGCACCTAGCTGACCCAGGAAGGATCACTTGCAGGGATGTCCTATGTGTTCCACAGGTTGTACACTGCACAACTCCTGAGATGATGAGGTGATGTCCCCCTAGAACTGTGCACAACTCAGCCTGCACAACTGCCAGCCGGGGGCACTGGGTGGGGGTACCTACCTGGAAGAGACTCAGCCTTGCATTTTAAATGGAGAACTGAGGCTGGCCCCGCCTCTCCCAAGATTCTTCTTCTGTTTCATGCCCTGTGGAGAGATCTGCGAACACTGGGAGTGTGGGTTGACCTTGAGCTCACCCTCCACCTGTAGACATGGCAGCTTCTGCTTCAGACCAGGGAAAAGATGGTGACCTGGGACATTCCCCCTCTCCTGGAAGTGGGCTTTGACCAACAGGGAAGTGTGTATGGCCTCCCTTGCTGCTTGTTTGGGGGAAGGTAGGGTGAACCCTGCATGTGGACCAGGCTGCTATGCCCAGCAGGAAGCCACCCTGGAGCCCCGCTGGGGGAGGACACTGTTTCTGCCAGAGATTGCAAAACAAGGAGAGAAGGCCTGTCGGGTTCTTCCAGTCTCAAAGTCTATAGGCAGAGAAATCCCTGGGAGTCTGGCCCTCTATGCTTCCTTCTGTCTTGGTCTATTCTGCATTGCTATGAGGGATTACCTGAGGCCAGATCATTTATAAAGAGGTTTATTTAGCTCACAGTTCTGCACTGCGTGTGCATCTGCTCCCAGTGAAGCCTCAGGAAGCTTACAGTCATGGCGGAAGATGGAGAGGAAACCAGCATGTCACATGGCAAAGAGCGGAAGCCAGAGAGAGAGGAGGTGCCAGGCTCTTTGGACAACCAGCTGTGGTGCTGTTATAACAGAGTGGGAAC
This sequence comes from Carlito syrichta, assembly GCF_000164805.1. Taxonomy (NCBI): domain Eukaryota; kingdom Metazoa; phylum Chordata; class Mammalia; order Primates; family Tarsiidae; genus Carlito; species Carlito syrichta. The sequence continues at coordinate 682,460 of NW_007252282.1, read as the reverse complement.
TCAATATTACCATGAGAACGGCACCGAGTCATGTATGAGGGACCTACTCCCATGAACCACACACCTCCCACCAGGCCCCTCCTCCAGCCCTGGGGATCACATTTCAGCATGAGATTTGAGGGGACAGTCATCCAAACTCTGTCACCAACCTTGCCATCTGCCTTGGGCAGACATCCTGAGTTTCATTGTCAGTGCTGCTCATTCTCACACGTTGGTCAGACCTGACCCCTTAACTAGGAGCCCAGCAGGGAAGGCGTTGGCAGTGGTGGTGGCTGCTCCCAACGTTACATAGCTCTGATATGCCAGGCATCATGCCAAGGGCCTTGCATTCATGATTTCACTTCATCCTCATAGCAATAATATAAGATAAATCCTATTATTGAGGCTGGGCCTGGTGGCTTACTCCTGTAATCCCAGCACTTTGAGAGGCCGAGATAGGAGGATTGGTTGAGCCCGGGAACATAGCAAGACCTCATCTCTACAAAAAATCCAAAAACAAAAAAAAGAGAGAGATTAACTGGATGTGGTGGTACATGCCTGTAGTCCCAGCTACTCAGGAGGCTGGGGCAGAAGGATCGTCTGAGGTCCAGGAGGTCAAAGCTGCGATGAACCATGATGGTGCCACTGCCCTCCAGCCTGGATGACAAAGTGAGACTCCCGACTCATACAAACATATGAGTTCATTTTTCATCTGGGACAATGTGGCTTAGAGCAGTTAAGTGATTTGCCCAAGGTCACACCAAGTGGTGACATGAGAATCTGAACCCTAGAAACATGCATTTTCACCATTATACATGGTTAGTAGTGGTGCATTTCTACCTGACAATATCCGAAGTCTCTGACTCTAGGAAATCTCTGACTCAGTAATGACCCACACACACTATTGGCTTCTGTCAGACACCATTTCCCCTCTAGTCCCCCTTACATCAGATGCTGTTTTGTGGGTAACACTGAACACAATTTGCAACTTTTAGAGATATTATAGGGAGAAAAGGAGAAGTTGGGAAAAGTGACAGTTTGGGATAACCAAAGTCTTGATACAAATTTTTGAGCAAGATAGGCCTGTTTGCAGGGAAGTTCTCTAGACCAAAATGTTCCTCCTAATATACCCTAAAATGTTTCAATTTCAATTCATTCTAGTATTAATATCTCACCAATAAAAAATCTGCTTTGGATTAAGAAGCATTCTCTTAAAATGCTGATACCTCTAAGAGGCTAGTAGTCCATCACACTTCAGTAAAAGTGTATTTAATTGGAAAGCTGTCCTCTTGTAAACTAGCTGAGAACAGCTGCTCTGTAGGGCTAAGAATCCTGATAGAGGTGGAAACAGAGGTGAGCAATTTGGAAGTAGGGTTTTAAGGGTTGAAACATACCTGACCGGTGGAGTGCTCAGGCAACCTTGGATGAACAGAAGAACATTAGCTGCATGGAGAAAGGGGCTTCAGAAGGAGAAGGGTATCAATTGCAGCACGGCCCCATGGCATGCTCTGGGTCCAGGGAGGGAAGGAAAATGCTGATTCCTGTCTCCTGTCTATTCATGGTAACTAAAAGGCCTTGGACTAACACAAATCTCCTTCTTATTTCCAAGTTTCAGAGCATGCTGTTCCCTCTTTCTGGAGCACAGTTTCTCATCTCCTTCTATCCACCTTTTTTTTTTTTGATGGGGAGTCTGGGTCTTACTCTGTCTACCCAATCTGGATTGTAAGGGCACAATCACAGCCCACCACAGCCTCAGCCTCCTGGGCTCAGGCAAGTCTCCCACCTCAGCCTCCTGCATAGCTGGGCCATCACACCTGACTAATTTTTTGATTTTTTTATAGAGATGAGGGTCTTGCTATGTTGCTCAGGCTGGTCTCAAGCCCCTGGGCTCAAGTGATCCTCCCACCTCAGCCTCCCAAAGTGCTGGGGTTATAGGCGTGAACTATAACCTTGTCTCTACAGAAACTAAAAAACAATAAGCCGGGCATGGTGGCACGTGCCTGTAGTCCCAGCTACTTGAGAGACTGAGGAGGAAGAATCACCTGGTTGAGGCTGCAGTGAGCCTGGGTGACAGAGCAAGAGCCCAACTCAAAAAAAAAAAGAAAAAGAAAAAGAGTTCAGCTGCAATACGTGTTAAACAGGCTTTGTTTCAGGTTGACTCAAGAGTCTAATCACACAGAACACAGTCCCTGCATGAAAATAATGAATAACAGCCCCTGAAGAAGCATAAAATGCCTCTCCCAGGGACCTTATGTGGTCCCTTGACTTGCTCAATGACCTTAACAAGAAACTCTTCCATCTCTTTGTGCCCTGTAGTTCCCATTTGTTGTTACAGACATAGAACATGATTCTGAAAGTACCTGATACCTCCTGGATTGAGTTCAAAGACCAACTCAAAACATCTCATCGTTGGAACGCCTATAGAGCTTTCACAGCTGTGGAGGGTTTTGTTTTGCTTTGGTCATTTAGTTTTCTGTTTGTTTTGTTTTGTTTTGAGTTGGGGGTCTCACTCTGTTGCCCAGGCTGTAGTGCAGTGGCATAATCATGGCTCATCACAGCCTTGACCTCCTGGGCTCAGGTGATCCTTCTATCTCAGCCTCCTGAGTAGCTGGAACTACAGGCACATGCCACCATGCCCAGCTTATTTTTTTTAGTTTCTGTGAGACAAGATCTCACTATGGTACCCAGGCTGGTCTCAAACTCCTGGGCTTGCGCTATCCTCCCGCCTTAGCCTCCCAAAGTGCCAGGCACGTATGAGCCTCAGCACCTGGTCTGGTTATTTAGTTCTAATAAATATTTTCAGATAAAAGTGGTAGAATTCTAACCACTGGACCACCAGGGACATGAGGTCAAGGTTGTGGTGATCGTGCCACTGCACTCCAGCCTGAGTCATAGAATGAGACCCCACCTCAAAAAAAAAAATGATAGAATTCTAAAAATTGTATAGATAATGAACTTTAGGTATTTGTGGACTTGAAGTTTGGTTTCGACTATTTGAAATGACCTGAAAAGTCAGGGCCACACACAATTGTCATTTCACAGAGGCATGAGGTCAAATCATGGCATTGCAAAGCTGGGAGACAGACGACCACCCACTAGGTGCGTGGGTGACGCTCTCCAGCCTCCCAGCTCCTAATCCCAGGTTCGTGGTCTATACTCACTCTGACGTCTGCAGTCACTCTTGGCCGTTACTTTTTAAACATGGGAATAGTGATTTTTTTTTTTTTTTTTTTTGGTTTCTGTCATCCAGGCTGGAATGTGGTGGCATGACCACGGCTACCACAGCTTCGACCTGCTGAGCTCAGGCAATCCTTCCACCTCAGTCTTCCAAGTAGCTGGACTCACAGGTGCATACCACCACACCCAGCTAATTTTTAAAAAATTTATTGTAGAGATGAGGTCTCAGCGTGTTGCTCAGACTAGTCTTGAACCTCTGGGCTCAGGCAGTCATCTCACCTCAGTCTCCCAAAGTGCTGGGATTACAGGCGTGAGTCACCGTGCCCGGTCAATTTTTTAACACATGCATTTTTTAAATGGTCCCAGAAAGAAGGCCAGAACTAGTGATGGAAGTAGCAGAATGCGGAGTGGTCTAACAATGTGATGGTTGTCTGCCAAAAAAAAAAAAATAGTTTCATAAATCACTCTAATTCTTTCTTTATAGGTTCATTAGGAGTCTGAAGAACTCCCCCTCTTTTTTCAATTCTCTTTCGGTTTTATTGGGTACGTGAAATACACTAGGGTCATTCACACATCTAAGGATTCCTGAAATGCTCAGAATGGGTCTCTCCCAAGTCGCCAGGACACGTTGTTCACTGAAGGCCTGACACTCGGGAGGGATTAGGCCATGCAGGGAGGCAGCACTTAGCACAGCGCATTTTAAGGCAGGTATGAATTTTCAGATTGTGTGTGTGTGTGTGTGTGTGTGTGTGTGTGTGTGTGTGTCTGAGTTATATTTCTCAACCTATATTAAAGTTTAGAATATTAATTTTTCTTCTGTCAGGGTGATCAAAAAAGTATAACTTTCATTAACCAGTAATTCATAAATACTGTTTTCTGCTTCATCACCTTCAGACACCTGTGTTATCTTTTCATCAAAACAACAAGAAAGAGCTGAGTATGGTGGCTCACGCCTGTAAGTTCAACACTTTGGGAGGTGGAGGCCAGAGTATTGCCTGAGCCTAAGGGTTTAAGACCTGCCTGGGTAATTTGGTGAGACCTTGCCTCTACAATAAATAAATTTTTTTAAAAATTAGCCAGGTGAGCCGGGCTCGGTGGCTCAGCCTGTAATCCCGCGCCTTTGG